>NW_027397065.1:11522498-11788485 GCF_003265705.2 Callorhinus ursinus
CCCCCACCAACTCCAGCAACCCTCAGTTTGTTTCCTGAGATTAAGAATTCCTCACTCAATAAATGTGTAAGGGCTGGCTTCCTGTAAAATGTTTCCTTCCATTGTCCAGGGATAGATTCATGTGCTCAAACTTAAATGACCTTTTGGTCATTGCTCCTTTTGGTGAGATGGGATGGAATGAAAATCCTTTCCATTCAGGCTCTTCTCCCATCCCCAGAAGAAGAAGTTTTTGCCATAAGCCACACCTTGAATTTGGATTTAAAGGCAACATATGGGCGCCTGGGTGGCTCAATTGCTTAAGCGTTTGACTCTTGATTTTGTTCTGCTCAGGTTATGATCTCAGGGTCCTGAGACCGGGTTCTGTATGGGCCTCCACACTGGGCATGGAGCCTGCTTAAGATTCTCTCTCTCTCTCTCTCCTTGTGCCCCTCTCCCCCAGCTGGTGCACATGCGCACGCTCTCTCTAAAACAAATAAAAATAAAGGCAACATACACCACATTACCAAATATTTCCTTGAAAGCTTGAAACTGGCTACTTCCATTCTCAGCCACAACTCAACGCTCTCTCCATTCACTGTGCCCTGGTCATGTTCTTCTATTATTCACACTCATTACTCTCTCTTGCCCACTGTATTATAGGGTCCTTTTCAGTATCAACAATAACAGTTTATATCATATCATCCTAAGCAATTAGCATAGTGCCCTGTACCCAGGTATTCAATAAGTGCTAGTTAAGTGGCTGAAAATTTTAATTGAAAACACCGTGTGGACAGTGGTGTTGTGGAGAAGATAGTGTGGGATATAAGACATAGTTCTGCTCTTGCAGAATTTACATTTTCGCCGAGGAGAGAGAAGACACATTCTCAGATAACTAATCAAAGTATGAAGTGCTTAGGGTCACAGAAGTGGTACAAAGGAGGTATTCTGAGAGTTCAGAGGAGGCAGAGATGACTTCCACTTGTTCCATGGCCAGTGTCTGCTCAGGGCCGTGAGGAATACAGGATGAAAAAGACCGTACTTGCCGCAACGGGATAGACAAACTCACTAGTGCAATGAAACAGACAAACACACAGTTTCCGTTCAACTGAAAACCTGAAGACATACATATTGGACCCAGAAGGGGCAAGACAGGCAGTTTTGGACTGTTTGCCAAAGCTAACCATGGTGCAAGAGTGTTTGGGTAAGGCTTCGCAGAGAGAGATGCTCACTGTTAAGCCTTCACCATGGGGCAGAATGACTAGATTCAAAAAGAGGGATTTGAGACATAGGCCGTAACACTGGCAATGTTTCAAAAAGGAAGTTGAAAAGAGGAGATGCGATGCAGTTGCTTCTCTTTGTACAAATCAACCATCTGGAGCCTGAGGTACGGCTCATCAATTCCCTCCAGTGAAGCCTGAAGAGGGAGAGAAAAGGAGAGTGGATGACAGCCCATGCGGTATCAACAGCAGAGTGTTTGGGTTGCTCTGTTAGTGGACATATATCCTTGGACATCTGTCTTTGACGAGCGAATGGGATGGTGTACCTTCTGCTCTCTTGATCTTGCCACCTCATAGGAACCTGTTCAAGCCATTATCCCTTATTTTAACTCATTTCTGACCTCTGACCTGTATGCCAGATAACTGACATATTATGCGAAACTTTTATGAAACTATAAAGGGTCCTTTTAATGAAAGATTAAAAAGTGTTATAAAATAATTGTGAGAAAGAAAATGGACTATGTATACTAAGGTAATAGGCATCAGGAAAAATTCATGGTATTCATAGTATATCTTAAGGGAAAATAGATAAAATAGGTAAAATGCTTATTTTCTTTTTCCTCTGTAAAACTTCACACTTTGTTTGTTACAGCTCCCAGATGATGAACCCTTCCATTTTCAGAACACTCTCACTGAAAAGGAATCAGACACTCCTCAGTCTATCTTTGGTTCCTATTTTGAATGGCTTCAAGATGTAGGCTAAATGTTTTTTCTTCTGTTTTATGTTTTGTCATTGAGCTATTTGCAAAAAAAAAAAAAACCAGAGTTCTTATTGAGTTTAATGAGTTCATTTTTATGTACGTCATTGCTTTCAAATAAATTGTTAAAGAAAAAAAATTTTTATTCATACTAAAATATTATTTTTTGTTGAATGGACATAAAAATGTGAAAGTAACATGGTGAAAAAACAGAACAGTCTCAACTATTTAGCATACCACAATAAATTATGTCAAAGTAAATTACTCAGAAGTAATTTTTCTTATCAACAATCTGTAAGTATTAACTACGGTAAAGTTATCTCCAGAAATGATGTGGTAAAGAAAAAAATCTGACAAATTATTGAATAAGAAATGCATATGAACTCTACTCTAGACTTCTGTTATAACAATTTGGAAAGATTTTCAAAATCCATTATATATAATATATAATGAAAGCTTCTAGTTTCGTTTTGAAAAGCTTCCTGTCATTTGCTTATTTCATCAGAAAAATCAGACAACCATAAGATTTTCATAATGGGTTCCTTAATTGCACTTAATATGACTGACTATACATGGAAGACACATAGTATCCATGTATTTATATCAAAATATCATGCAAACTGTAGTGCATATTAAAAGTATGCGGGATCTACTTTTGTTTTGTTAAAGTGTAGAAAATTTGTAAATAGCAAGGGTGACCTCCAGTGTGCAATAGGTTTATGCCACTGCATTTTTTCAGTAACAAAAATCGTGCACTTGTCTACACCAGTTCTCTGAGAGTGCTAAAGATAAGGGGAAAGGGAATTTTCTGTGTCCAAATGAGTCTGTAAGTTCAAAGAAACTACTTTGTTTTAGCTTTCTTTCTTTCTTTTTTTTTTTTTTTTGGAAGCTTGCGATGTTGCTTGGAACCTGAAAACACAACAAGCATTAAACTATGGGAAAACACTAATCTATGACTAATGAAAGTGAGACAACTATTTCTCTTATACATGATCTAATTAGGGCCTATTCATTAAGGCTTAGTTATAAGTTGAGTTTACATTTTTTGAAATGGAAATTCAAAAAGGACACCCTTTAAATGTACCACACTGCCATGCAAATAGGCAAACCACCTGACATAATTTCTAGACACTGATACTGACACTTACACCAAATAACAAACACCACCAAAATCAAACTTAAAAAGCTTTTCATGAAGTCTTCAAGATCAAAAGCTTTTCACTGTAGATAAAATTTCTTTTTATGAAAAGCTAATGGCTTGCCACATTGTATAATGTAATTTATATTTGTCTCTAATCTCAACACAATAAAAACTATTCACATGAAAAGAAAAAGCATGATGCTTTCCTTACAGGCCAATCCAACGTCACTCACTTCCGCTTTTACACCGCGATAATACATATTATCCAAAACCACCAGGAGCTTTTTCTTTGCAAATTTTGTATTTTCATTTCTGTACCTGACAAACAGCCTAAACTTTGGAGGGATGTGGTTTCTTTTCAAACCACTTTGTTAGTAAAACATCAAGTTCTGTCTTCGCTAACCAGACCACACAAAGATCTAATTATATGGGTGCCCACCAGAGCTCCTGCCTGTCACAGTCAGTGTCACTCAAGCTCTGTCACTCTTTACATTAGGCATCTCTACTTTCAAAGGTCTAGGCCGTGGACATGAAAAATTTGCTCCAGGCTGACTCTTGGCATAAAAGGTAGAAGGCTGAGAATGAATTGCTTTTTTATGAATATTCATAACAATCAGGGTGGACTTCTTGAAGTTCCTAGACAGGGAGAAGTGTAACATAAATGCATGCAATCTGGTCTGTTTACGTAGTTTATAATATACGTTGTGTTGAATGAAGCATGTATTACCAATAGAATATAATTAATGAATTAAAATTCACATTGGTGATAATATGCTCTAATTTTAATAAACTATGAAATTCCCAAGTATGGTGTAATCTAAGAAATGATAATTATTCCTTTGGACTTGTTATGATCTATCATGTCAAGAGTCTGCGTGCTACCTGCTAAGAAATGTCTGAGCAGGCCCTGACATGATGGACCCTAATGGCTCCAAAGGAGCCATTACCATCTATTGTGTCAATATTTTGCGTGCTAAAGAGGATCCACAGAAGAGTTTTAAACCAGGCCTTTGCATATCAGACAGTAATGATGACTCAATCTATTATGTCAATAATATGGAATAAAAAAGTCATTCCCCTGAATGTACACAATTACAGTCGTAGGCGTGTTTTGTCAATGATCTGCATAGAATATTCTTTTGAGTACTCTCAGAAGACTGCATTTTAAGAATCTTGCTAGAGTAAGTTTTTCTCATCCTAAAAATTTGCTTTTGAATGTCATTCTACATGTGGCAAATATCATAAAAAGGTTTGGATCAAAAATTTAATTCACCTGAGCAAATAATCTTCACAAACTCCTTTTAAATCATTAGATTCTCCAGGCTCCCCCAAAACATTTTAGGCAACTTTGTAAATAAAGATGATTCTTACTTTCCACCCATAAGGAAATGAATCAAATTATCAATGCAGCTTTGACCTCAGCGCCCACCATTACGTGTAGGTACCACAAGGGTCTCAATGTTGAAAATATGTCAGTATTCAACACATTCTACATTTTCTAATCAAAGGAGGAAGAATTACGGCCAGGTATCAGAGTCTACATTGAGTTTTGAAGATATCATTATAAATGATTTTATTTTTGGTACAAGTAATTTGTTAAAATGTATTTGAATTCTACTTTACTTTTGACAACAATCTTGGAATGTTGATTATGTCTTTAAATACTAAATTATTAAATGATGTTTAAGAACACAGAGGGTATTTTTAAAATACGTAAACAAGAAAAGGCATGAATTATAGTCCAGTATAACTTCTTTCAAAGGAACATTTTAAGACTAGGGAGAAGAGGGTAACTTTCATGGCTTCATATTAATATTATCCTAGTTATTTGTTAAAAACCTGCACTGGCAAAATGCCAGCTATATTCATGCACTGATCGAAGATCAAGAATTTTTAAAATATAGTATCAAATGCCTTACATTTAAAATAGGAATTCGAATAAAATGTCCCCTTTTGTAATTTTATACAAATAGGTGAAGTATCCTAAAAAGTAGATACAGTGCTTTTTTGTGTGTATTGATTTTTAAGAAATAGTTTCTCAGATGTGTCAGACATGCCTAGATTTTTGAGTAAAAGAGTATTTTTTTTTTTTTTTTAATCTTGGCTCTGTTCTTATAAAGCAATGTTTTGGCAAAGTCGGCAAGTTCCTTAAATGAAGATCTTTTTTTCCCCTTCTGGGTATCAGGAGACCATTTTAATTCACTCACCCGCTAAATTCTCAAAGGGACTGGTGTATATGGTAACATAGGAGGCAATATCCTAGCTATCAGTTTTCATACAGCCTAGCTGGACCTTTACATTACGGCTGCCCCACATTTATTGTTCTTTCATTGCATCTGTCAGCATTTCCTGACAGCGCATTATGGAGCACATGGCTACAAAGTCAGTATCAATCAGTCCACGATCATGCAGATATAAGTAGCAGACTATTGATAATGGGCCTTAAATCAGATCATCATGGTTTAAGCATAAGATTCTTAAAAGGCAGCAATCTCACGGGAACTCCTACTTGCCTGCACCTGTTACAAGCCCTACATGCCAGTCTCTACTACCTACCACTACAAATTCCCCAAAGGAAAAAACAAAAACCAAAAACCAAAACAGGATCCATTAAATACATGTGCACCGTAACACGTTTCACCATGTAAAATGAAGCATAAAGCAAAGGTGGCAATTAATACAACTTTCAGTCTCTCTAAAAAAAAATGTGCAGATGTATGGTATTTCCCTTTACACTAATGAAAACCACCCCCCCCCCGAGCCCAATATACACCTCACATTGACAACAGCAGTCTTGTTGTGCTTTGGAAATGTCTTACTTCAAAAGCATTTCAACTTGATATGGCCATTTAACAAGAAAAGTGAGCGATCTCATAGAGTTTAGAGGTATGCTACACCAAATTCAAGGCACCATGTTAAAAACAAAGGCATCTAATTTTTCCCAGACATAAATAATAAAACAAACAGGAGTTGCATGCAAATTTAGTAACATAAAATTTAAGGTGATAAACAGAATGGAGGCTGGCTTCTTGTTTAGTATTCCTTAGTTATCACCATAATTGCTGCATGTCTGTCATCACTAGCAAAAGAAAAAAGTGTCTTTCTCAGCTGCTCCCCTGCTTGTTTTGTTCGCTGTATTCTTGTAAAGTGGGAGAAAATAAGTGTCATTTAATGAATAGTGCTATTCTTTGTCTGACAGCTTCATATCTGTTAGGTGTAGGAGGCCTAGTACTTTCTTTTTCTGATAATGTTTTTGACAGTGTGCTAAATTCCTCCCCCAAAAGGCCGGCGTGTATATTCTGCTAAAAGGGGCTTCATCTATCCTGAATGGGTGCCCTCTTTTAACCCCCTTCAGCTTCTGTTCTTACATTAATTGAGCTGATCAGATTGAGCATATGAATTTGTCTTTGATGTATTCGTATGTTTAGTTGACGTTGCTCTCTCCCTCATTGGCAGCGGACAGAGCTCTCAGACAAATAGGACTGTTACCATGGTAACAGGCAATAGCTAGGGATCTCTTGAAAAATATTTTTATTTCAAAATTCAAACTGGAAAATTCTCACTGGATATGGTTCTCAGTTCTAAACGTGTCATATCTAATGATGAATGCAATTAGGAATCCCACCAGTGTTTTAAATAATAAATTAGCCTAATTTTCTAGGCCTGGCATGATGACATACAAATACTAAAAAGGCGTCTTCTTTTTTAAAATCCATGACAAAGGACTTATTAATGACTTTTGTTCTTAGGATTTCAAATTAAAACGGATGGTAGGCTAATGATAGCGCTTTCTATCTGCTGAAAACCAGAGGGCTAGAGGTAAACTTATTATTATTATTTTTTTAAAGAAAACACTTCAAGCTGCTCTGATATTTGGTTATTTCATAAAAAAAAAAGCAGGTGTAGAAATCCTTCTATAAATGTTGAAAGCTATAGCAGTTGGTAAATCTCAGTGGATAAAAAATGCCCATGGCCATTTTTAATTACTGAGCATGAAAAAAAAGGGATGGATGGTAAACATAAGTTTTATAGATCACTATCATCTTACAGTGGTGGAGTTTTCAAATTCTACTATTTTATTTGAAAAAAGAAAAAAAACAGAAACAAATACTTTGATGTATGCTATAAATTCTAGTGACTTTTAAAACAATTTATTTGTGATTAGACAATTCCAGTTATATTAACTATTATTTCCCCCCAATGTGGGCCTTAGAGAACAATGAAAACCACTCTACAGTTGGACACTTTCAAGAATCCGACATAATATGTAACCACATTATAAAGAGGGTTATTAAAAACAAACCAAATTTTTCTATTCCTTAAACTCTACAATTTAACATTGTTTAGTTCTTTGGTATCTGTTTTTCAAAATTGTGTTATATGTCAAAATGCAGAACTTAGCTATTTGATATTAACTAACTGGCAATGGTACATTCTTTAATTTTGAGTTAGAACTGTACACACATTAAAATCAAAGCAAATCTTATGTACATCTTGGGCTTGCCTGAAGCAAATAGATCTTACTCAGACTTTAGAACATCGCACACAAAATAACCAACAGTGAGGTTAAATTAAATCCGAAAGGTAGTGAGTGTCCATAATACTTGAGTGTTCCCTTGTTAAATATGGCTTTACATTGTACATATAAAATAGTTGGTGCTTAAAGCAAAGGATAGAAAAAAGCTAAACCTAAGATGTCAGCAGTTACTAATTTCTATTCTTTCACTATTACTTTCTAAATAATAATTTTGTTATTATGGTCAAAACAGGACAGGGCTATTAGAAGTTTTATTCTAGGTTATTCCACTAAATCACTTGAAATATTACTTTTTCATCAAAATTGAAATGTAGTATTTCCTAAAATATCCCCCGCCCCCCATCCCACCAACACCCTACTATATGAAAAAGTGCAGGGGACTACTAAAGAACATTTCAACTTCACTGATAAGCAAACATTTCTCCCCTTGACTCAATTCTGGTCTATTTCTTCAAAAAACCCACAGTGAAGACAGCACATCCAAACTGACTCAAGAGTTCACAGGGATAGCTGTGGCCTCCTGAAGCTCTCCGGGAGGGTGGGCACATATCGGAGAGGTCCAGGCATGCACCCCACCCTGCCTGGCCGTCCTGATGGTCATACAGAAATAGTATGCTCTGATGAAGAGGATATGCCATTTCTTCCTCAATAAAGCTTTCGTTGTTTTATTGAGTTGGGGAAGTATGTTGTCTTCGCACTATTTCAGAGCGATTAAAGCCATCTTAAAGAGTATCTTTTCTTGTTTTTGAAACTACAAAGGTAATTCATACCCACCACACAGAAGCCAAAAAAATATCTTCCATGTGTCCCTTCAGCTCCGAAGCTAACCACCCCACCTGAAAAGAACCACCGCCTTAAAAATCAGTAATTGGTTATGCATCCTTTCAGACCTCTTTATATTAAAAGCCATTTTGAGAGCACCACTTTTCATTTACCTTCCACCTTCTGACCCATTATAACAAGTGGTATGAGAAAGGGAAAAGACAGCAGGAAAATTTTTTTATTCTTTTCCCCCATGTCTTCATTAGGGAGTAAGACTGGAGAAACAATACTGTTTCACTTCTCAGGCACAGACAACAGCCACAACTCTGGAGCAGGAAGGAAGGGAACTCTGTTCCTGCTCCACCAGGGTCACAACCCTCCAAAAGCCTGAAAGCCCCACTCCTCAGGGTCCTCCCAGTCTTCCGTAGTCTGAGAGCCACTGCCCTCTTGGGATCCATAATCCTGAAGGGAGAGTGTGCGCTCCTCACCGGATTTACCACATCGCCGTGTTGGGTTGTGGAAGGAAAGCCCTGCCTTTCAGTGTTTAAAATATTTTGAAAATACAAAGCAAGATGACGCCAATTCCTTCTTTTGCTCAGCAGCAAAGATCTACTCCAAGTACAGAGTGGTTCGTTGACTTTGGCGCTCCAGGCTTAACTCAGCTCCAGAGGTGTCCAGCAAGCCAAAATAAAAGATAAACACATTGTTACTCTGCTGCATTCCACAACCCTCAAAAAATGGAAGGCAGCACCAGGCAGTGGAAAGAGACCTAGATTTGGAATCAGAATGACAGGGTCAGACATTTCTCACTAGCACTCAGACCTTTAGTGACCTTCCTGAGTTATAACATCTTCATCTGTGAAATAGGGCTCATGATATCAGCCCTCCTCCTAGGGTTATTGTGCAGGGAAAATGAGATAACAGATACGAATGTTCTAAAGTGTGCTTTAAATATATATAGCTTGCACTTGAACCTTACGTTCTCTATATTTTAAAAATTAAAATCAAGCATATGAGGTGCCCGGGTGGCTCAGCCGTTAGGCGTCTGCCTTCAGCTCAGGTCATGATCCCAGGGTCCTGGGATCGAGCCCCGCATCGGGCTCCCCTCTCCCACTCCCCCTGCTTGTGTTCCCTCTCTCACTGTGTTTCTCTCTGTCAAATAAATAAATAAAATCTTTTTAAAAAAATCAAACATATTGGTTTTGCCACGTAAGCTACGTTTCTCCACAAAATCCTCAAATTTACACTTATCATAGATAACTAATACAACTTTATAATGTATCACCTTACAATATAAAATACTTTAACTTTAAAACCTATTACTTATTATGAAAAGTAGTTTGTTTTTATACCATAATTAACTTAAAAATGTCTAATTCCTATGTACCATTTGTTTTCTGCAGTGGAATATGCTTTTGAATTCATTAATTTAGAAAGTAAGAGAAATTAGTCAAAGGCAAAAAATTTAAATGTTCTGACTCAGTAAATTATAATTACATAAAACTGCTTAAGGGTAATATTCAAGAATTTATTTTGATATAAAATTTCTACCTTGCCTATTTCAGAAAATTTAATTTAGATCCATCATGAATTATGTCTATTACAGATGATAGGTAAACCTGTACACTATATCTGTGTATATATAGTAGATACAAAATTAGGCAAGATGGCTATAAATACACAAAGCAGCCCCTCAATTATAAGTGGATTATTTCTGAAAGTTGTTTGTAAATTGATTATTAACAACTTGGGAAATATCTTCTCACAGAAACAACAACATTGATATGATGTGGTGGGCCCAGGCTACCTCAGAAAAAAATCCAGCTGACCCATGATTTACCCCAGAGATTAATCACCATACAGGGACAAGGATTTCTTGTAGAAAATACACATCTGCCCTTGCTGGCAAGGCCAGGCTCGTTCCCCGATGACTGGAGAGCTGGACAGGCTGAGAGGTAGAACAGGCTGGGCTCAGAGTATGGTGAGCAGATGCCAATTTATTTACTTTTGGAGGAAAAAAAAACAAACTCAAAAGATCAGGAACAGGAATAAAGATGGTGGCAGAGGCTCCCTCCACTAGTTACAGCCAAAATAACATGCAACAGCAGAACTAAGCAGGCTGGAATTTGGGGCCGAGAGGAGGTAAAGGAATCAGGAGCACTGGCACTACAGCAGCAGTGGTAGGAGGAAGTGGGGGAAGCTTAGAGGGATGTTCTCCTCCTCATACCACCAATTCTGGTCCCCCTAGAGGCTGTCCTGGGTCAGTCATCCCTCAGTCCAAGAGCGAAGTGAGGAGCACCCGGAGAAGCCTGGGAGTAAAGGAGGTCCATCTGTGTCGATGGTAGAGCCAGAGCCGGGACCGTGAGAGAGAGAGGGAGAGCACACAAGTCCACGTGCTGTGACTGGAAAGCAGAGGGATACCCAAGGCTACAGTGTGTCTAGGAATTTGTGGGACAGTGACTAAAGCAAGAAGGACCCAAGGGAGACGGACAGGGCACGTAATCGTTCCCTACCTCCAAGCCAAACCAGTCTCTTGGTTCTCCTAGCTCTCTTCCTACCCCACTCCTGTGCTCTCTCCGTGACCTAACAGCACGGTCCTCTCCTGCCTTCTCCACATCAGAGCCCGGGGCCTCGGGCCTCAGTCACAATGACCTTCATCGACTCCATCACAGCTTATAAATATCCTCTGAACTACCATCACTACCACAATAATTCCACCCCTGGTCTCTGCTTTGACTTCCATGTAACCACATCCACCTCCTACTCCATCGCCCCAGATGTCTTAAATGCATCCCCAATGTAATAGGTTCCAAACAGAATTCTTGATTTCTCCCCCAAATTCCATCCTTCCTAGGTTTCCTTATTTCAGTAAATCACACCCTCATTCACACAGTGGTTCGTGCCAATAACCTGGTAGATCTCCTTGATTTGTTCCTCTCACACCTCACACTCAATCCGTCAGCAATCCTTCAAGTTCTAGTTTACACATGGTTTGACCCCGTATCTTCAAAATGGTTGCCAAAGTCCAATCACTTCTTGCCACCTCCATCAACTTAATTTCACCTGGGACTGTGGTCACCGCATTCTACTTTTCCTCTTCTACTCTTTTACCCTTATGGTCTACTTTCATAGCAATCAGAACAATGTTTCGAAGGTATAAGATTATACCTCTTCAAGCTCAGTACCCTCCAAAGACTTGTTATCACACAAAATCAAAGCCTTCCTATGAGATCTGGCCTCTGGTCACCTTTTTGCCTCCTCTCTTTCCTCCCTCTCCTCTCATTTAGCTCCAGTCACAGTGGTCTTCTTGCTCTCCTTGGACAATGTGGAGCTTGTTTCTGTCTCTAAGCAGAATGGCAAATGTGCTATTCCCTCCGCCTGATGTGCTCTTCCCCAGACATTTTCATAGATTGGTCCCTCGGGTCATACAAGCATCACTTTTCCACAGATGCCCTCTCTGGTTATCTTATCTGGAGAGTCACCTGCGCACCACACCCTTATGTGGTTTATTTTACTTCATAGCCTTTTTCCTACCTGACATTATGTTCATATTTATTGATTCATCAGTTTATTGTCTTCTCTATCATTAGAACATAAATCTGATGAAGGTAAAGATTTTGTCCAAATTCCTCTCTACTGCCCACCCAGTCCAGCTAAAATCGTCCAGACCTAGTAGGTACTCAGTCTATGCATGTTAAATGCTCATTTTGACACTGCAAATCAATTGTTTTATGATGGAAAAAAATATTAGTTACTCATATTGACACATAAAAATCCTGTTTTACAGAAGGAAAATATTATGTTACATGGCCTTTAATCCATCTTTCAGGATATTACTTTGCATGATTATTTTTCTTATAGTGATTTTCAAAACCAGTTAGATTTTTCAAAATCAATTAAGACCTTTAAACGTAAGTACTTTCTACACTTACAAGGTAGGAGAGGGAAAAACGAAAAGGCTGACAAATTCTTTACTCTTATATTTTTAAAATGTGTTCTGAAATTTAAGCAGTAGTTATGTAACTCTTCCTACTGAGATTTTGTTAAATCATTTACTATTTGACAGTCTATGTCACAGTTTTTCACACTATATCTGGAGTTATGAACGGAACTATAAATGGCCTACTACTATAATCTAAAGTAGAAATTCCAAGGGTAAAGAGTTTATTTATATTAATGGGTTAGATATCATCAAGTCATTGGCTTTCTAGAAGCATCTTAAATAAATGCTAAAGCCCTTCAAGAGTTATAAAAGTGAAAACTACATTTCATTTTTTTACCATGTACTCAAAGCTAGCGGCATGAATGTTACTAAGAAAAACCCTGATATTTATAGTGCTTACTTCGTACCATGTACTATTTGAAATCGTTTATTTGGTGAATTCACCTAATCCTTGTAACCACCTAAAAAAGTAGCTCCATTTTACAGACGAAAAAACTGAGGCACTGAAAGGTTGGCTGCCTAAGGTCACACAGCTAGAAGGTGGTAGAGCTGAGATGCGAACCGTAGCTACTTGGATCCAGAGCATGTGAATTTAACTACCAAGGAGTCATCCCACGTGCACTTTGCTCCACAATTTCTGCCCGCAACGTGTAATTCAGTTAGCAAACATAAGACAGAAGTTTGTATGTGTAAGGGATTATCACTAATAGGAAATTTGTTCCTGACACTATACTTTGAAGGTGCTTTATATACTAAGCACCCTTTGCTCTGAAATGGCTGGTTACGGTAAACAATTTAACACACTGCACATCTTCTAGATGTCTTTAATTCTTTAAAGGTACATTTGTTAAAATAACGTTTAATAGAAAAGAACTTTTAATTAGCAAATTTACAATTGTGTGAAATTCCCAGAAAAGCGAGATTTCATCATAAATTAAGTTACAAATGATTGTAACATATAAAATTTCATGATTAAATTGATTTCTCACTCTGGATTCCAAACAAATTATGGACATCAACACAGAAATATTATTTTATTTTATTTTTTATTTATTTTTAAAGATTTTATTTATTTATTCATGAGAGACAGAGAAAGAGAGAGAGGCAGAGAGAGAGAAAGGCAGAGGGAGAAGCAGGCTCCCAAGGAGCAGGGAGTCCCGATGCGGGACTCGATCCCAGGACTCCAGGATCATGACCTGAGCCGAAGGCAGACGCTTAACCATCTGAGCCACCCAGGCGCCCCCAGAAATATTATTTTAAATGGTGTTTTAGTTAATTTGGATAGGTCAAGCCACACAAAAATTTCAAGAGCCATGCTAATGAGGAATTTTGCTTTTGGGATCTTAGAAGTGAGAATTTCTGTTGACTTTTTCTCTGATTTCTAACAATTTTGAGATCATTCTCATTAGAAAGGAGGAAACAGAGATTTAAAAAAATATTCTAGGCTTTAACACTCCTTTCAAAACAGAGTAATACATATGTAATGAGCCACAAGAGGCAAGGATTTCTTAGTCATTTATTTACCTTTCACTATCTTAAATTTCTTTGTCATTGACATATTTTCCTGTCTAGGTAGGTAACTAATCAGACCCCAAAATAATAGTTTGCACTAATCTAAAGCATGCCCAAACTACCAGAAATGAATCAAGTTTACCCATACATAAACTAACTGCCAAAGAAAGCCATCATTTTTTAAATATATAAGCTAATATTTAAAAAATCACTATAAACTTCCTATATGTTAGATGGTCCAATACTCTGCATTCTTCAGGCATGCTTTGCACTCCAGCTGTAGCAGTAAAATTACTGAAACTGTAATTCTCTTAATATTTAAATAATATATTAAAATTTAATTTTCAGCACCTGGAAGAATCTGTTTTTGTGCCAGCAAATGAGGTAGCTGGGCCTGGAGCTCCTATACATATGGGACTCAAAAACAACCTAGCACAAATAATTACTAAGCTGGAGCAGCTGTAGTCACCACAGTAGTCATTTAAAAATCAGGTCAAAGTTGCTCGAATTCTTTTCCATTTTCAAGATACCAGAGTGCATAAATTCTGTGGTGTTTATCTTTTTCTATCTCCTGCATTTTGTAAATTATTTATTTTTACTGATAATTGTAGATTGGGGTGGAAAAGGTAGCAAGGACGTCTTGTGAGCTTTTTTTTAAGCTGGGCATGTTAAAAGAAATTACGCTCCTGATTTCTCCGCTTCTCGAAATGGTTCATGTGAGTGCGCTGATCCTAAAACATATGTATTTGTTCAATCTGCTTACAAGAAGGATTAGAATATATTCTGGGAACAAACAACAACAAAAAAACTAAAGTATATTTACTGTTGTAATATATGCAGCTTTCCATACACGTGTGTGTATAAAAGGAGTCTAAATATAGACACACACGTCATTAATGAGATATTCTTCAAAGTATTCTCTATAATTTTTCAGATCATGATGCCATCTGGTCCATGTGTAAGAGAAAAAAATTCAAGTTTTTCATTTATTAAATTTGAACAAATTACTGGGCAAGGGGAATAGTGAACTGAAGAGTCAGAAACATTTTATATTTTATACACTTTCATTCACACCTAGGAAAATAAAACTGTTTTAAAGAATGTCTTCTATCGACACGAAATTCCTAAGTTCATAACCCTGTCTGGAGCTGGGGAGGTGGCATCTCTCTTCTCTTCCAGGCTTCAGCATTCCCAACGTACTTAACTGAAACACGAAACAAAAACTCAGGAGAGCATAGGACATCTTAGCATTTTTTCTACCACTTCAGTGAGATGCACATTGCTTTGCCCAAAAGCTCTAATAAAAAGAAAATTAACTTGAAAAGTGTATTTAGTAAAAGGCTGGCAAAGGCAATAAACTCCTTTGAAAGAAAAATTTCAATTGCTTCCAGTTATTTTTAGATTTCCAATCAGATTTTTGGATATGAAAAAGGGTCTAAATGTCCGCTTTTGAAAGCATCAAAAGACATGCTACACCTGATATTTAGAAAGAAAATAAATTAAGATTTTTTTTTTTTCTGATGGAGGAAAGATGGGGAATAGGGGATAGGAAAAAAAATGTACCAAGAATTTATACACTATTACCTTCAATCATTTTGATGCAAGTCATTCATACCACCACCATGCTAACAAGACATCCAATTTACTAAACAATGAATACTGAAAATACATTTAAAAGGTACAAATGACTGTCCAAAGAATGACACTGAAAAATATTAACTAACAGCTCTACCTCAAGATAAGCCTCACCATTAAAGAGTTTTAATGAAGAGAGCCTTCAAAGGCTAAATCAGGAGGCATTGATTAGATTGCCTCTAACTTTGTGTTTTGACACCTTCGTCTTTCGTGGCATTATATTGTCTCTGTGCATCTTACAAAGGAAGCATTTTACTAGGCCCACACAAGAACAGGAGACAGCAATGCTTATAAAAGAGACTGTCAAGGGTGTGAGCCAAAATGGGTCTCATTTGGATTTCAAGTGAAGAAAACTCCTAATGCATTTCATTACAATGTATGCGAGCCTCTGAAAAGAAGGATGGATTGGGATTCTCATCCCTATTAATTTATTGAAATGGATTCAGTTTTTTCTTGTATATCAAGAGAGACCATGTGTTTCAAGCAAGGTAACAATATTATAGTCCCAATAACCAAATATGCTATGATTCAGTATGCCCTTCTGTGAGATAAAGAGGATGCAATTTTCTTGATAATTGGGATTGGAGTTTAAAAATAAATCCTACAATAGCATGGCAACAAATAAATATTCTTTGTTACTATCAGTTTTAAAGATATGATCAAGCTGCTATACAACACAGGGATTGATTCAGTCTTTGTTACCAGAGCAGGCTTTCTACCATTTGAAATCCTATTTTTTCCCTTACTACTGTCATTCACATATTGACTTTTTATTTCATTGAGGAATTACATGCATGATGTAATTAGGATAACACCAATGAAAGTCATATTGTATTAAAAGATAGTGAAACGAGAATGAGACAAAGTCACAGCATTTTAAGCATTACTGTAGACCATGTATATGTGTGTGTGTGCGTGTATATACTATACAAACACATACACACCTTAAGAATATTCTAGTCATCAAGGCACCTATTAAGTAATTCATGGTAAAAAAAAAAAAAGTACTTATATTTGGCTGATTCTCTAACTTCAGTAGAATGATACCCACCATTCAAAAAATTCAATCTCTAACCACAGAGAAATGCCACATGATCTAATGCTCTTAGACATTCTAAATAATTTCATAAATTCACAGGATTACAAATATAAGACATATGCTCTCATTGCTCTTTAACACCATTAACATTTAGAGATGATTGATTATGTTATACCAATAACATTCAGTGAATTCAAAGCTGATCTATTTTTTATGTAAATCATACAACCTGCTAGTCAAATTAAAGGTTAAATATACATAAAGTCTTAGAATAAAATACAGATAATCTTTCACAGAGAACATGGACCCATGATATACCTACTCAGACGTAATAGGAACCATGGATTCGCACGTTGCTTACTAATTAAATCCAGAAAAACAGCATGAGCATGTCCTCCTTATGTTATTATATGTTTTATTCCAAATGGGAATAATATATCCATGGCTAAGTAGAATTACAAAATATAGCTAGAAAACACAATTGGAAATAAATGTACATTTACAAACTTGGAAAGAACCCTCTATAAACAAATTCATATTCATCATTTACATTTTCCCATAGATAGAACTATAAAATAGGTGCAGTGAGAGTACACATAAACCAAAAACTCAGCATATGTACATACATGTTTGATGTATGTGTGGATGCATATATTCTTTCATCAAGAGAAAACTATATACAAAAACAGCAACTCTCAGTTAACATTAGTATGTGATTATTTTTATAAGTATACATCTCCTTGTAATACATACAATAGAGGAATTTTTTGATGAATTGTAATTAAATTAGAATGATGCATGTTTCTTATTTTTATCTTGACAGTTCTTGTATTCTCAAGCAGAGCCCATTACACACAAATATACAGCAGGTTACTTGCTGAATAATGTATTTCAAGTACTTAAAATTACTGGGGTGTTGCCTAAGATCTACATGTGAATACATATTTTGGCCTTAATTTTCATCACTGCATTTCTAAAACTGAATATATTTTATATCCTACTTACAAAGCAGTTAATATCAGATTTTTTTTTCAGGACATAACAAAGGTAATAATACCATCTTTATGATATAAACTTTATGACATTCTGAATAAAACTGACAAGTATAAAATTTGATCCATAAAATAAGTGATATACTTATGTTAATTCACCTTTTTAAAGATATTATGTGTTGCTCCGTTTTTTTGACAAGGCTTCCATTCATACTAGAGACATGTTGAAAAACACTATATTTTCTCTCAATAAGGAAAATCACTTTACCCACTATCATGCTTGTTCTGTCTCAATAAAAAATCAATCATCAAATGCTTGCTTCCAAGTTTTACTTGTTAAACTGCCAATTTATGCATACACTTTGGCTCAGCAGAATTTCACTCAGCACCATTTCTTTCATTATTATAATTTTGTACATCTCATAAAATATCTTAAACTTAGGGGTTAGTGGAAGTTACGAAAGTGTCTATGTGCTTCTACATAGCATTTGAGGTTTATAGTGAATATAGAGTGGTGGGATATCGTTTCAAACCATCATTTTTAAATAAAAAGAAAAACTATATCTTTCTGGGGTTTTTTCAAAGTAATAAAGGCCTGATTGATCCCACTGACTAAGGCAATTGAATCGGTTGTCTAAATGGTAGTAACGTCAATGTCAGATATGTGGTTATCTTTTCATCTGGGCCCATTCTTGAATGTAAAAATCAGATGTTTGAAGGACATTTCACTGACCTGTTATGGCCTCTACGACTCTCAAACACAATACTGGTATTCCTTATATAAGTGCCACATTTTGGATAAAAACCGTTTCATCAATGATGCCTTTGCGACATCTGGCGGTCCTTAGGATATATAAAAATTACTTTTTGTTTTTCCAAATCTATCGGTACTTGAAATTCCAGTCCAAAAGCCTTTGATACCCCCTAGCGGGGGCACAAAAGCACTCTGGCCTGTAAGCTAGGACGTGGACTACCATGAATCCATATGGTGCAAAAGGTCACAAATCTTGAGATGTGGTGACATCATGACAATAAGACACTTTCTAGACAGAAGCTGACCCATTTTGAATATAAAAAGGACCCTGATCACATGTTCCCACACATTTAAAACTATAGAGAAAAAAGAAATATGCTAAGTGCTCTACGCCGAAGCTGAACACTGGTGTTTGAGGGTACCTATAGTTCTCACACGTCAGGAATACTACCCGGAGATTTCCAGCAAGATTGCTTTAAATGACCTAAGAGTCCTGGTTTTTTATAAGTTGCTGCTCAGTACATGTTAATAAGCGGGGGAGAAGTGGCTGAATCACAGGATGCGTGTTTCCAGGCAATCTTTTTAAATGATTAATCCAGCCATGCTGAAGCTTGTTGTACATGGTTCTGCCTTTATTTATGTTTTCAGCAAAGCACAGACCTTAAATATTACTTGATACAGAAGAAAAAACTGCCCTTTGGATTTTTATTCTGGTTCTGTAGGCAATTCAGTATAAGGAAGGGGGAATAAAAACCCACTTCCATCTCTTCATTGTCCTTTCTACAGGTGTATTTGTTGTCCACACTGAGAAATCATGACTTTTCTAATTCCTTGCTCAGTAGGAGAAAACTGCGTATGCTATACAGTTGATTTGTTTCATTATTCTGAATCTAGGTGAAGTAGCACACGTGACAGCAGTGAGACCAAGTTCAAGTGTACTATGTTGAGTCTACATTTTCAACTTCCTTTCCAAATATTTGTTTGAACAATCTATATTACTTTGGCAATAAATTAATACTTTGGGTTTTCCAGAGGGAAAAAATCTCATGTTTTCCAGCTTTTATTTTATAACAAATTTAATATTTAATATGTAATATTTTATTATGTAACTCATATTTAATATGTAATATTTTCATTATGTAACTCATTTTTTATTTTTTCAAATATTAATAGTCTTTATAAAAGACAGTGGATTCGCTTCTCCTGACGTGGTACTAACATTTATCTTATTTATGCATGCATCACTGAGTTGCATCCAAATATATCTTTATTTCATAATTAATTTTCATTTATAAAGAACATATAAAAACTTTCACTGTAGAAATTACTTTGAGTTTACATGCAACTATAAAAAGTTTCATGTATAATAAAAGTTCTCAGGTGTGTCTTCCATTAGTTACAGGCAGCTGTTAGGGTGGCAGTAAATTCCCTTGATTGTATTTGTAGATTGAAATTTGAAATGGATATGGATATTTATCCTCTGAAGTTAGTCCACATTCCCCATTTTAACAATGCAGAATCATGTAGAACAATAAAGTAAACAGAAATTGATATTATATTCTCTTGCCATTGTTTAAAAGGATCTTTTCTGAGAAAATAATGGGATACTAAACATGCCAGTGTGCATTATTATTCAAAATAAATAAGGAAAAAGGTAAAATGACTTATTATTACTATATTATTTGCTAATACTGTAGATTACAACAGATAGCTTGATAAATAACAAAGTAAAAACTATAATGAGATGTATTGAGTAAAATAATCAATTACCTTTCTTTGCCCCAAATGCATTTTAATAAAATCAACATTACAATGGAAGCTAGAAAAAAATGACCACAGATATAGCTTTACAGTAACGACACATCTTTTCAAATGTTAAACAATAATTTTGAGTGAGGATAATACCAAATATGCAATCCTTCTATCTATACTTAAGATCCTAAACTAGCAAAATGTGTTTCAAATATGATGGCACATACAAAGAATTAAAGCCATAATCCTAAAGTATATTTCATTGTTTTGTCGAGTCTGTTTTTTAGAAATAGCATTATAGGATGTTATAAAGAAATTTTACCATGTAACTTCCAAGAGCCACATCAAGAATTATCAAAATAAATCCTGCCCTCAACTATCAATACAAAGAAATGGGAATTTTGTCAGATTATCTAAGTATTCATTAAAGTTATGTTGTTTTGTGAAGGCCATTGTGGAAGCAGCAAAAAGGAGAACAGACACACAAGAATTAGGAAAAGTGAGAAAATAAAATGGAAATAAGCAAAGAACTAAAGATAAAAGATGTTAGATATGGCAGGCATTGAAGGAGGTCCAACATAAGCATAATTGGTATCCCTAAAGAAAAGAAACAAACACAGGGAATGGGGGAAATACCTGAAGATATAATTTAAGAAAACTTACTAGACATAAAGATGTGCATACATAGATTGAAAGAACACATTGCCTTGGGAAAACTGATGCAGAAAGATAAATACCAAGACATATGCTGGTGGGCGCCTGGGTGGCTCAGTCATTAAGTGTCTGCCTTCGGCTCAGGTCATGATCTCAGGGTCCTGGGATCGAGCCCCGCATCGGGCTCCCTGCTCTGCAGGAAGCCTGCTTCTCCTTCTCCCACTCCCCCTGCTTGTGCTCCCTCTCTCACTGTGTCTCTCTCTGTCAAATAAATAAATAAAATCTTAAAAAAAAAAAAAGACATAAGCTGGTGAGAGAACAACACAGCTTCAAAGATGAAAAAAATAATTATTTTGCCTTTCAGGTAAAAATATCAAATTACTAAAGGAGGAAAAGATGAGCTAGCTCCAAAGCTATCTACAGAAATAGTAGAACTATGGCTATCAAGTTTTTTGAGAAACAAAGCATTACCCCATAGGTACACAGCCAGTCAAACTGTCATTCAAGAATAAAGGCAACACTTGTCGTAATGAGTACAGGGTGATGTATGGAACGGTGGGATTACTATACTGTATACCTGAAACTAATATTACACTGTATGCTAACAAACTGGAATTAAAATAAAAAATTTAAAAAATAGGAAAAAAGAATAAGGGCAACAAACACAAAATATTTAAATATGCAATATTTAAGAAAGACAACTGGTATGATCTCATTTGAATAAGCTACTAAAGACTGAACTTAAGCTGAGAAGTAAATGGAGAAATGATTGCAAAAGGATAATAATGAGAATTGAATCCATTGAAATATACAAGGAAGTTTAAAATAACTGAGAATTATAATGAAGAAACAGAATGTAAATGCTAAAACCAACACAATTGAAGAATATAAACAAAAGTTTCTCAACAAGAACTTAGCAAAAAGGTTGAACTTATGGTGGGTACTTTAATTTCCTTATCTTCTGTGTGAGAGCACAAAGGTATCCTTTAATTAATTACCAGCATATTTAGAGTTATGACTGTAAATAATAAAAGAGCCAAGACAAAATATTCAAAATTAGGTGGTGAAGAATGGGGGAGGTTAGAGAGGAAAAGAAGGAGGCAGTTGAAGATACTAATTTTACCATTATTCATTATGGGGAGTCAATAGGTAAGACCAAAGAAATATGATTAAGTATATTAAGCAAAGTTATAATTATAAAGGGTAGTCATTAGAAGAACTAACATCGGAAAACAACCATTTGCTGGGGAAGTGGATTGCCTAGAGGACATGGGAGGGGGCCTTACCTTTCATTATTCATCTATCTGTGACTTTTGATTTTTACACTACATCTATGGCTTTGCTTATGAAGGATAAATACTTTCTGAAGGTTGAAGATATCCCATGTATCTTCGATATGATTCTTAACAACAAAAGACAAATCTGATCATATTGGTCCCTCCCCCCAATGTTCACCCACTAAAGCATTTTTCATTTAAGTTTCTAAAACCAGAGCACTTCACAACCTATGGCAGTTCCTCTCTATGATCTTATGGAGGATGCTCTCCACCATGTCACTTTATTATTTCCCCGCTGGGCCCTTCACAATTCCTTGAAAGCTCTATGCTTCCTCTTGCCACCAACCCATACCTGTGCTATGCAGACAGTCCTGTAAGCCCTAGATTACATTTCAGTGTGGGTAAGTAGGGTACATTGCAGAGTTAATTAACCTAGAGTAAATTAATGTTTCCCATAGGAAGTGATACTATAGTTGAGACCAGGAGAACGAATGGAATTTAGCTAGTTGACAGAGCCAGCTGGTGAAAGTGCATGTAGAATAAGAGGGCACCAAGCAAAAGGTATTATAAGGGGAAAACCTCTCAGTAAGAGATTTTGAGAAACTGAAATGTAATTGAATCAAATTCAGTAAAATACTAAGGGGATAATGCATTACAATTGAGTTTCATCCTGGTAATACAATAATGACTTTGAATGGGATTCTACATAATGATTTTCTACATCATGAATCACATAACAAAATACAGTAAGTTTTGTTATACATCTAAGGCCTTGAACAGTTTCTGATATATATTCGGCACACAATAAATAGTTGGTGAATTAATGAAATCTGAATAGCATGAAGAAATAGTCACATTGTGATCAGATTATTTCAAAAGTCGGAGTTAACAAAGTGAAGCCCAGTCAATACTACCTTAATATTAGCAACCAATGGCGTGCTTTGTTAGCAGTGTCCACATTATTTTAAAACCTAGTGTATTTTAAAATGTGGAGTTCTGGGTCTGGGAAAAATGGCATAAGTTCGTTGTAGCTGACCTCTCACACAGCTACAACTAAGGACATAAACAAAATAAGGAACAAACACAACACTACTTAATGACTATGAAAAGCAAACAATGGCACGCAGATTAGGGAGTAAAGTTTAAACTTGAATAAAGACAAATCTAAATATGGTGGCAGTAAACTTTCTAGGATCTCTTCCCCTCCTTTTTGACCCCAAGGGAGGCTGAATCAGGAACTCTGTGAGCAGGTGCAATCAGCAAAAACTCATAGAGGCCCATTCTTCTGGCCAGAAGAGGAGAGAAAAAATTCCCCATGAGCCTGGTAATTGAACATATTCCTGTTTTTTTTTTTCTTCTGGTCTGTTCCATGGCCAGCTTAGTCTCCCCTATACATTGCCATGGTAGCAGCAGCAGGAGCACCTAAGACAGGGAGAAAATCTGTCTTCTGTATAGAGGAACTAGGGAAAGAGATGCCTATTGTGCAAGAGTTTTGGCTGAATTTCTATGTTCTCCTTTATTTCTTGCCATTTCACCCTAAGGGCAGTGCCAGGAATAGAGAGCTGTGTTACAATGAGAGAGGCTTAAACTCTGAGAGAACCCAACTTTTCTGGCCAAAGGACCAGGACAAGAGGCCCCTGGAAGCCAGAAAGTAGGGAGGGGTGGGAATCTTGAGAGAAAAGAGCATGAATTGGGGATTCCTAATTCTGTATATAAATCAATAAAAGTCTCAGGCTCACTCACAAGCTATGCATGCACATAACATACTCAAAGACGCACAGCAAAGGCTTCAAGATCTGACCTACAATGTCGATACTGCCCAAGTACAAGACTGATTCCTGAATCGAGGGGCAGAACCTGAAAACTGAACTGATACTACAAATATCACCCACAGAAAGTGAAACAAAACTTAAAGTCTGATCCTAACTTGTTTAATTGCTTGCTAAATAACAGCAAAACAAAATGAACTGACAATCTCCAGAGGATTATAACAGGACTCACAACCTCATCATAATACTAATATCTAGGATACAATCCAAAATTACTCAACATAACAAAAAAACCTGATCAACTCACAACAACACCAAAAAGTCAATCAACACATGCCAAATCTTAAATGACCAAAATGTTAGAACTAGGAAAGACTTTTAAAGTGACTATTAAAACAATGCTTCCTGAAGTATGAACACTCTTAAAACAATTGGAAAAATTGAAATTCCCAGCAAGGAAATACATTATCTGAAATAAAAATTTCACAGAAATGGCTCAACAGAAAAATACATATGACAGAAGCAAGAGTAAACTTGAAGGTAGTTGTGGTAAGCTCAATAATGGTCTCCCCAATGTCTACAGCCTTACCTCCCAAACCTATGAATGTTACCTTGAGTGGCAAAAGAGGCTGCAGGTAAGAGTAAAGCAGTACTTTTAAAATGAGGAGATTATTGTGGATTACCTGGGTAGGCCTGATGTAATCCCAGAGGTCCTCACAAAGAGGATGCAGGAGAGGAAAGAGAATGCGATGTGATAAAGAAGCAGAGATTACAGTGATGCCCTTTAAAGATGAAGGAAGCAGCTCAAGAGGGACATTACAGAATAATAAAAGGACCAATTCATGAAGAAGAAACAATAATCCTAAATGTGAATGTTCCTAACAACTGAGTTTTAAGATATTTGAAGTGAATCTGGTAGAACCAAAAGGAAAAAGAGAGAAGTAGATAGGAAATAAGCAAAAATACAGAAGACTGGAAAAATCTGAACATGATCTGACTCACATTTATAAAACAGCCCACCCAACAATTGCAGAACACATGCTTTTTTCTAATGCATATGAAACATTCATTAAGAGACCATATTCTAGGCCATAAAACAAAATTTAAGATATGTAAAAGAATCAAAATAATACAAAAAATGTTTTCTGACTAAACAACGTAGAAATCAGTAATGGAAGGATATCTGGAAACATTCTAAACATTCAAAAATTTAAAATACAAATAATCATTGGCTTAAAGAGGAAGTCTCAAGGGCAATTTAAAAATATTCTTAGCTAAATGAAGATGAAAATCCAATACATCAAAATTCGTGGGACATAGCTGAAGTGCTTAGAGGGATATTTACAGCTTTATTATTTGCATTTGAAAATCTCTAACCAACAATCTAAGCTTCTACCATAAGAAATTAGAGAAAACAGCCTAATAAAAGGAATGAAATAAAAAGGGTAGAACTCATTAACACTGAAAACAAAACAAAACAAAACAAAAAAACAGAGAAAGTAAGTGAAATCAAAAGTTGGTTTCTTAAAAAAAAAAAATAACATTGATCAACTTCTACTTATTCCCCCTTACCTTAGAGGCAGAGAGATATGCAAATCTAAGGGAAAAGACAACAATTTACTACTATCAGAAATGAAAGTATCACTACAGACCCAACAAGCAGGAAAATGATAATAAATGAATACTACAAACAACTTAAAACACATCAATTTGACCATTTATATGAACGGGACTAATTCCTTGAAATACAACCACAATAACCTATTTAAGAACAAACAGATAGCAAGAATAAACATATCTTGGGGCACCTGAGTGGCTCAGTCATTAAGTGTCTGCCTTTGGCTCAGGTCATGATCCCAGGGTCCTGGGATGGAGCCCTGCATCGGGCTCTCTGCTCAGCAGGAAGCCTGCTTCTCCCTCTACCAGTCCCACCTGCTTGTGTTCTCTCACTGTCAAATAAATTAATAAAAAACAAAAGAATAAACATATCTCTTAGAAAAAATAAATTCAGAGTTATAATTCTTCCAAAAAGAAAACTCTAAGCCCAGATGGTTTCACTGGTAAATTGAAGCAAATATTTAAGAAATAATACCAATTCTACACAATCTCTTCCAGAAATTTTAAGAGGGGTAAATACTTCTCAACTCACTCCTGCTTTACAGGTTGGCTATTAAAACAGACAAACATTATAAGAAAACAACATACCAATATCTCTCATGAACACAGATAAAAATCCTCAAAAAAAATATTAACAAATTGAATCAAATGATTTGTATAAAGACTAGTAAATCAATAACAGGAGAAGAATGTCCCAGAAATACAAGTGTGGGTCAATATTCGAAACTAAATTAATATAACTCACTAAATTAACAAGCTAAAAAAGAAAAACCACATGATCATATCAATGGATGCCGGCAAAGAATGTGACAAAACTCAGTATTCTGTAAAAATAAAATAAAATCACAGCAAAGCAGAAATAGAGGGAACTTTCTTAACCTGATTAAAGGTATCTATAAAAAATTATTGTTAACAATATACTTAATGGTGAAAGAATGCTTTCTTTGTAACAGAGGAATAATGAAGGGTGTATGCTCTCACTACTCCTATTTAACATGTTATTGGGAGTCTTAGCCAATGCAATAAAGCAAGTAAAAGAAATAAAGGATTACAAATATTGCAAAGGAAGAATTGAAATGGTCTCTATTTTTTAAATGACATGATTGTCTATGTAAAATCATCACACAGTTTACCAAGAGAAGTCCAAAACAGGTCACCTTCTAGAAAACAAATTTCCTATTGCTGTTCTCAGAATGAAAAAATAAAAAGTAAAACAAAACTTTCACATCCTATTTTTTTAAAACCCAGCTTTTCCAATCATGATATTGGAAACTCACTCCCCATTTGGTGCAATCTTCAATCTCAGAAGAGCAACCCCTAAATTTTGGCATACACTTCTGTGCACTTCTGAATCCTAATTCAAGGAAAACACAAAGTATATCATACTATAGCATGTTATGATGCTGTAACAAACAACTTCCAAACCTAAGGGATTTTTACCATTATTGAGCTGAATAAGAACAGAATTTCTTTTGTTCCATTTACTTGTCAATTCTCATATGATTTCTGTAACTACTGTAGATTTTTGATATGTTTAAATACCTGGTTGTTCAATTTCCCTGCCATTACTCCTTCATTCCTTCCTAAATTTAGAATTAGTTTTCAAGTTCCCCATTTCATTGTCCCTCAAAATTCTGTAGGTGTATGAGTAGAAATTGTATTCAAACTATAAGCTATGTTTGAAAAAATAACATCTTCACGATACTCTATTTTCTTATTTGTAAGTATGTTACATTCCTCCTCTTTTAAATATTTCAGGGATATTTTATATTTTCTTTATATACATTTTGCATTTTTCTCATGGAACTTATTCTAAGGTGGAATTTTTTAAGGTTTTTATTGCTACTGTTACTGCTTTTTTTCATATTTTTAGTTTATTGCCACTCTATGGGAATTGATTTTGTACCTTTGATTTTGTATATTTAGTTCAAATTTTTACTTTGTACATTTAGTTTAAAACTGGCTTTATAACTGATCTCTCATTAATTCTAACAGTTTCTCAGTTTAATTTTATATAAAAAATATTACATCAAAAAAAGCATCCATCCTATTCTCATTTTAATAAGATTGTCTCTCATACTTTTGATTGTGACAATGATGATTATTGGGTTGAGATTAAGTTAAAAGAATGTCCCCCTCAGTTTTCATTAACCAAGAATTTTCATCAGGAATTATGTTGTATATTAATGAATGCCTTATTATCACTTACTAAAATTATCACATGGTTTTTTGTATTTAACCCTGTCATGTTGTCATAATATTTTAAATAATCATTACTCTCCTGGAATAAATCCAACTTAGTTGTACTGCATTATACCCTTGTGTTCCATTGAATTTGAATTGCTCATATATTACTTAGTATATTTTCACTTATAGTTATCATTGATAGTTGCCCATCATTTTCTGGACATCTATGTTCATTAGTGCTTAGTTTAAGCATTATACAAGTGCCTGGGTGGCTCAGTTGGTTAAGTGTCCGATTCTTGAATTTGGCTCAGGTCATGATCTTAGGGTCATGAGATCGAGCCCTGCATCAGGCTCCACTCAAGTGTGGAACCTCTTAAGATTCTCTCTCTCCCTCCCTCTGCTCCTCACCTACCTCAAAAAAAAAAAAAAAAAGAAAGTTATACAAGTGTAATAAAATAATTGGGTAGGTTTCTTTTTCTACTATCAGTAAAGCTCAGAAAACCAAACAATTATTATATTTTGACACTTTAGGTCCAGTTGTATGATGAAAATTAACATCTAATATTTTCAATTGCTTAGATGATATTGTTTTCAGGTTCATACATATTTTTGGTAAATCCTGATTTGATTTTTTTCCTTCTCAGAAAAGTGTCCGAGTATATCAAAACATTCAAAATTATTACAAAATCAATATGATTTCTAATTTCTCTTTGATTTCTCAATTAGATTTAGTACTCATGGCTCCTTTTTATTAGTTTGTTGATACATTCATCTTTTTTTTAAAGTTCGCATCAGAAACAATAGAAGCCAGAATGAAGTAAATGACAAAGTGCTGAAAGAAGCAAACTATCAACCAAGAATTCTAAATACAACAAAATCATCCCTTCAAAAATAAACACAAAATAAAGCCTTCCAGATAAACAAAGATATAATTTGTTGCTAAAATGCCTGCTTTACAAGAAATACTAAAGGAAGTCCCTCAAGTTGAAAGGGAATAATACAGGATAGTACCTAGAATCCACAGGAGAAATAGAGGACCATAATAGATAAATATGTGGGGCAATAATTACAAAAGACTGCATAAATACTCTTACTCTTTTCTTTCAATTCTCTAAAAGACATAAGACTGCATAAAGCAATTATTGAAACTGTATTGTTGGGTTTAAAAAATAAATAGATTTATGGGGTACCTGGGTGGCTCAGATGGTTAAGCGTCTGCCTTCGGCTCAGGTCATGATCCCAGGGTCCTGGGATCGAGCCCCGCATCGGGCTCCCTGCTCAGTGGGGGTCCTGCTTCTCCTTCTGCCTCTGCCTCTCTCTCTCTCTCTGACTCTCATGAATAAACAAATAAAACATTTTAAAAAAATAAATAGATTTAATATGTATGACAATAATAGTACAAAAGAGAAGGGAGGAAATGGAATGATAGAGGAGCAAAGTTTGACTATTCTAAGAAAACTTAATATTAATCTTAAGTAAATTGTAAAGTCACATATTTTAATATTTTTTTATTTTTTATTAAAGATTTTATTTATTTATTGAGAGAGAGAGAGAGAGAGCACATGAGAGGGGGGAGGGTCAGAGGGAGAAGCAGACTCCCTGCTGAGCAGGGAGCCCGATGCGGGACTCGATCCCAGGACTCCAGGATCATGACCTGAGCTGAAGGCAGTCGCTTAACCAACTGAGCCACCCAGGCGCCCACACATATTTTAATATTTAGAGAAACCACTAAAAAAATAGCTCAATTATATGCAACTGATGAATCACTAAATTCTACCCCTGAAACTAATAATACACTATATGTTAACTAAATTGAATTTAAATAAAAAATTTTAAAAAATAGCTCAAAAATACTAAAAATTCAGTTGAGAGGTTAAAATATTCTGTAACAGGACAAGTCTTGTTCAGCTACCAAACTGGACTACCACACTAAATAAGATTCAATACATGTCCTAATTTTATAAAGTTTATGTTTGGACACAACAAAATTTCCTTTCAGTTTTGAAAATGTTCTATAATATCATTCCCACTTTGGAGTCTGTGTGTATGTGCCTAATCTCTGATAATGAAAAGTATTATCCAGGTTTTCCTTGATATTATAAAAAAAAGTTTGGTTGAATTAACTTATGATACATTCTTATTCTACAGTTTAATGGTAATTTTAGCTGAGTTATTTATACAAAATTATTAAAAATAAATTTTGGCTCACACATAAAAATTATTATGAACATGAATTACTAGTTAATATAAACATTCATATGTATTTCATATTTTCACAACTCAGGATACCTGAGTATACTTTATGTCAATTTAAGTTCATGGCAACAGAAGACAATAAACCAGTCTGAATGATTAAGTTTCTGAAACTAATACAGTTCTGTTGCAATAAAATATAATACATTAATTACTCTGACATTCTGTGAAAAGGTTCATGATAGATACGTGTTGTTGACCTCCAGCTACTTGAAAATGTACATGGCGCTATACTAGCCTAACTTGGGGTATGGAATATAAACATTAGTTAAGCTCCTTGATGGAGTCAGGTTGCAGCAGGAAAAAGTAAAATGTAGTAAAATTTTGTAGTATGCAAAATTCAAATTCTACGATTATTCATCAATGCACTATATACCCTAATACTAGGAAAAGTTCAAGATGTATTAATTAAGTACAGGGAGGAACACAGTTTGCACAGATCTACATATTTCTTTTCCATTCTTTTCAACTCTTTCTAAGCATACATTTACTGATAGATTCCTGGTAATTTTAGTGTGATGTTCCTTCAAAAATGTTTCTTTGTGTTGGTGAGGGGAAATTTGATAATGATAGCTTGAAAAATAAAATTTTCAAATAAAAACCATTATCTTCAAAAATAGAAAATACTACTTTAATCATTAAAAAGACATAATAAGTACATAGAAGTTACCTGGAAAAATGTTCTTGTTCATATACTATGTAAACATAGATTGGAAATGTGTGAAGAGACTCCATCATTCTTGACATCGAATGTCAAGTTCTGGTTAAAATTCCTAACTTGCTAAACTTCTCCATCTTATAAAGTAGATGCCCAGTGAAACCAGCACACACACTGCTTTATATAGGTACAGCATATCTATTCAAAGCTTCTGTAAACTGGATACCCTAGCATCATTATAACCAACACCTCCATCATCATCATCATTACATCATTATCATTACTGAGTACATCTAGCTGAACTCAAAAAATCTGAATCATGGCAGTGATCATTAGCCACTGATATGAAAGTTCTAGGTACAATGGAGGGCTGAGTCTGCAGAACTTCAATACAGAAAAAGCATGACCATTAATGAAGAATAGAACTTAAGATGTGTTAGCATTTTCATGCAGCTATCTTTGTTCTTATCTTTTTCCAAATACTATCAGGCAGAAAGACACTGATTAAGAGAGGTGGAGAGAAGTCAATGAAAAGTATATGTATTACTTTCCTTTTTTATTTTCTTTTTTAAAGTAAGCTCTATGCCTAATGTGGGGCTTGAACTCACGACCGACCCTCAGGGCAAGAGTCACACGCTCTACCGAGTGAGCCAGCCAGGTACCCCGCATGTACTGTTTTTTCAGTCTGCTAAAATAAAACAGATTGACCACTTATACTTATTTCCACTGCTACATAAAACCATTACAATAGTTTAAATTACTTATTTTAATAATGTGAAATAATGACATATTTGAGTGATCAGTAAAAATATGTTATACTGAGGGGAATAAAGACTCCCTTCATCTCAGATTAAGAACAACCTGAAGGATGTGCATCAAGATTAATTAACTATTTTTTAGTGATAGAGCTGGTGAGCAATTGAATATATTTAAAGACAGGTGTGCCTTTTCTTTCTACTAACATTCTCTTAAACTAGTCAATGAGAATTTGTAAAATTCCAACAGAAATACAGACCTAGCCACATTTTAAACCAGTTGTTACACAATGAAAAAAATAATATAACAGATATAGATTCAGGGGATTTGGTATCAAAATATCAGGTGTGAAGGCTGAAATTCAGGGCGTCAAATTTAAAGAATTTTGCTGTTCGGAAATCAGTGATGGAGAGGCTTGAGTCAGAACTTTGAGAAATACAAAAAAAAAAAAAGAATTGAAACAGAGTAGTTGTAGAAAAAATATCATCTCTGCATATACCATATAACTGGTAACAACCTAAAGTTGTAAAAAACTATTGGTTCAAAAATTTATCCTAGTGTTTCATTATTTATAGAAATTTAGGAGTCTCAGGTAGGTTTTCCCCTTTGAGATCAAAGAATGAGAGAAGGATGCACACAAAAACCATTTTAATTAAGTACCTTATTGGAGATTGTAAAGAAGATTTATTCCTAAGTATCTTATGGTTTGGGTGCAATTGTAAATGGGATCGACTCCTAATTTGTCTCTCTTCTGTCTTGTTGTTGGTGTATAGGAATGCCACCGATTTCTGTGCATTGATTTTATATCCTGCTACTTTACTGAATTCCTGTATGAGTTCTAGCAGTTTTGGGGTGGAGTCTTTTGGGTTTTCCACATAAAGTATCATATCATCTGCAACAAGTGAGAGTTTGACTTCCTCTTTGCTGATGTGGATGCCTTTCTTTTTGTTGTCTGATTGCTGTGGCTAGGACTTCTAATACTATGTTGAAAAGCAGTGGCGATAGTGGACAACCCTGCCGCATTCCTGACCTTAGGGGGAAAGCTCTCAGCTTTTCCCCATTGAGAATGATATTCGCTGTAGGTTTTTCATAGATGGCTTTTATGATATTGAGGTATGTGCCCTCTATGCCTATACTCTGAAGAGTTTTAATCAAGAAAGGATGCTGTACTTTGTCAAATGCTTTTTCTGCATCTATTGAGAGGATCATATGATTCTTGTTCTTTCTTTTGTTAATGTATTGTATCACGTTGATCGATTTGCGGATGTTGAACCAACCTTGCAGCCCAGGGATAAATCCCACTTGGTCATGGTGAATAACCTTTTAATGTACTGTTGATCCTATTGGCTAGTATTTTGGTGAGAATTTTTGCATCCATGTTCATCAAGGATGTTGGTCTGTAATTCTTCTTTTTGATGGGGTCTTTGTCTGGTTTTGGGATCAAGGTAATGGTGGCCTCATAAAATGAGTTTGGAAGTTTTCCTTCCATTTCTATGTTTTGGAACAGTTTCAGGAGAATAGGTATTAATTCTTCTTGAAATGTTTGGTAGAATTCCCCTGGGAAGCCATCTGGCTCTGGGCTTTTGTTTGTTGGGAGATTTTTGATGACTGCTTCAATTTCCTTAGTGCTTATAGGTCTGTTTAGGTTTTCTATTTCTTCCTGGTTCAATTTTGGTAGTTGATACATCTCTAGTAATGTATCCATTTCTTCCGGGTTGTCTAGTTTGCTGGCATGGAGTTGCTCATAATATGTTCTTATAATTGTTAGTATGTCTTTGGTGTTAGTTGTGATCTGTCCTCTTTCATTCATGATTTTGTTGATTTGGGTCATTTCTCTTTTCTTTTTGATTAGTCTGGCCAGGGGTTTATTAATCTTGTTACTTCTTTCAAAGAGCCAGCTCCTAGTTTCATTGATCTGTTCTACTGTTCTTTTGGTTTCTATTTCATTGATTTCTGCTCTGATCTTTATTATTTCTCTTCTCTTGCTGGGTTTAGGCTTTATTTGCTGTTTTTTCTCAAGCTCCTTTAGGTGTAGGGTTAGGTTGTGTATTTGAGACCTTTCTTGTTTCTTGAGAAAAGCTTGTATTGCTATATACTTTCCTCTCAGGACTGCCTTTGCTGCATCCCAAAGATTTTGAACAGTTGTGTTTTCATTTTCATTGGTTTCCATGAATTTTTTAACTTCTTCTTTAATTTCCTGGTTGACCCATTCATTCTTTAGTAGGATGCTCTTTAGCCTCCACGTATTTGAGTTCTTTCCAACTTTCCTCTTGTGATTGAATTCTAGTTTCAAAGCACTGTGGTCTAAAAACATGCAGGGAATAATCCCAATCTTTTGGTACCAGTTGAGACCTGATTTGTGACCTAGGATGTGATCTATTCTGGAGAATGTTCCCTGGGCACTAGAGAAGAATGTGTATTCCGTTGCTTTGGGCTGGGATGTTCTGAATATATCTGTGAAGTCCATTTCATCCAGTGTGTCGTTTAAAGTCTTTATTTCCTTGTTGATCTTTTGCTTAGATGATCTGTCCATTTTAGTCAGGGGCGTGTTAAAGTCCCCCACTATTATTGTATTGTTGTCAATGTGTTTCTTTGCTTTTGTTATTAATTGCCTTATATAATTGGCTGCTCCCATGTTAGAGGCAGAGATATTTACAATTGTTAGATCTTCTTGTTGGATAGACTCCTTAAGTAGGATATAGTGTCCTTCCGCATCTCTTATTGCAGTCTTTGGTTTAAAATCTAATTTGTCTGATACAAGGATTGCCATCCAAGCTTTCGTGTCCATTAGCTTGATAAATTGTTTCCCACCCCCTCACTTTCAATGTGGTGGTGTCCTTGGGTCTAAAATGAGTCTCTTGCAGACAGCATATCGATGGGTCTTGTTTTTTAATCCAATCTGATAGCCTGTGTCTTTTGATTAGGGCATTGAGCGCATTTACATTCAGGGTAACTATTGAAAGATATGAATTTAGTGCCATTGTATTGCCTGTAAGGTGACTGTTAGTGTATATTGTCTGTGTTCCTTTCTAGTCTATGCTGCTTTTAGGCTCTCTCTTTGCTTAGAGGACCCCTTTCAATATTTCTTGGAGGGCTGGTTTCGTGTTTGCAAATTCCTTTAGTTTTTGTTTGTCCTGGAAGATTTTTATCTCTCCTTCAATTTTCAATGACAGCCTAGCTGGATACAGTATTCTTGGCTGCATATTTTTCTCGTTTAGTGCTCTGAAGATATCATGCCAGTCCTTTCTGGCCTGCCAGGTCTCTGTGGATAGGTCTGTTGCCGATCTAATGTTTCTACCATTGTAAGTTACATATCTCTTCTCCGAAGCTGCTTTCAAGATTTTCTCTTTGTCTCTGAGACTCGTAAGTTTTACTATTAGATGTCGGGTGTTGACCTATTTTTATTGATTTTGAGAGAGGTTCTCTGTGCCTCCTGGATTTTGATGCCTGTGTCCTTCCCCACATTAGGGAAGTTCTCTGCTATAATTTGCTCCAGTATACCTTCTGCCCCTCTCTCTCTTTCTTCTTCTTCTGGGATCCCAATTATTCTAATGTTGTTTCATCTTATCGTATCACTTATCTCTCGAATTCTACCCTCGTGAATCAGTAGTTGTTTCTCTCTCTTTTTCTCAGCCTCTTTATTTTCCATCATTTGGTTCTATATTGCTGATTCTCTCTTCTGCCTCATTTATCCTAGCAGTTAGTGCCCCCCCCTTTTTGATTGCACTTCATTAATAGCCTTTTTGATTTCAATTTGGTTAGATTTTAGTTCTTTTATTTCTTCAGGAAGGGTTTCTCTAATAACTTCCACTTTTTTTCAAGCCCAGCTAGTATCTTTAAAATCATGATTCTGAACTCTAGGTCTGACATTGTACTAATGTCCGTATTGAGTAGGTCACTGGCAGACGGTAGTACCTCTTGTTCTTTTTGCTGAGGTGATTTGTTCTGTCTTGTCATTTTGTCCAGAGGAGAACAGATAATGAGAGAACAAAATGCTAACAGGTTAACAACGTCCCCAGCTAATATACTCTAAACAAATCAGAAAAGACCTGAAACCAGGGGAAAAGAAAGGGAAAGAAAGAAAAAAGAAAGAGAAAAGAAAAAAAAAAAGAAAAAGAAAAAGATAAAAACAAACAAAAATAGAACAAAACAAAATAAAAACAGATTATGATCAAATATGATCAGGCTGGTGCATAGATCAGTACCACACACTAGATTTTGGGTGTATTTTGTTCTGTTAGAAGAAAGTGCCTCCTGGGCGTATGTCAGAGGGGGAGACGAACCATGAGAGATGATGGACTCTGAAAAACAAACTGAGGGTTCTAGAGGGGAGGGGGGTGGGGGGATGGGTTAGCCTGGTGATGGGTATTGAGGAGGGCACGTTCTGCATGGAGCACTGGGTGTTATGAACAAACAATGAATCATGGAACACTGCATCAAAAACTAATGATGTAATATATGGTGATTAACATAACAATAAAAAAAATTAAAAAAAAAAAAAGAAGAAAGTGCCTCCTAAAATTTTAAAGAAAGAAAGACTTATATATGTACAAAATAAGGATTGATACAATGAAGGGATGGAAGATGACTGTAAAGATGAAAATTATAAAAGATTTTATAAAAGGAATTGATAAGATAAATTGTTTGAAAAAAGAAAGAAGGTTTTTAAAAAAAAAAGAAAAAAAGGAGAGAATGTGATCAGGCAGGAGACTAGAATAAAGCCATACACTAGTGATTTAGGGTATATTTTGATCTGTTAGAAGAAAGTGTATCTCAAAATTTTAAAGAGAGAACAACTTATATATATATGCCAAAAATAAGGGTATCTACTATGAAGGGATAGAATATGACTCTAAAAATGAAAGATAAAAAGTTTTTTTTTTTTTTTAAAAAGGGTTTGCTATTTTTTAACAAAATAAAAAGAAAAAATAAATGAAAAAAAAAAAAAACAGTTAATAGAAATTCACTTTGAAAAACTAATGAATCATGGTAAAAAAGCCATGAATTTATGTGCAGTATTCCCCTAGCACTGGAGTTCTCTGGTTCTCCTTGATCGGTAAACTTAGTCTTGCCTGGCTGTTCGTGCTGATTTTCTGGGGGAGGGGACTGTTGCAGTGGTTCCCAAACGTGTTTGCTGGAGGTGGAATTGCCCTGCCCTTGCTGGCCCAGGCTAAGTAATCTGCTCGGGTTTGCTCTTGGGAGCTTTTGTTCCCTGCAAGCTCTCGGTACAGCTTTGGAGGACGAGAGTGAAAATGGTGGCCCCCCAATCTCCGCCCAGAGGAGCCGAGAACTTGGGGCCGCACTCCTCAGTGCACCCCCAGAGAAAAGCAGTCAGTCACTCCCATGTCCCTGGTCTCTGGCCGCACTCCGTGCTCACTCGGCCTGTGACCGAGCATTTCTATCTCTGGCACCCGACCCCGTGTGGAGTCTCCAAACCCAGCAGATCCCTGAGGTGCGCTCCCGCGCCGCTCCTCCCGGGGGAGGAAGGTAAGCCTCCCCGGATCTGCCACTTGTTGGGTCCCTGCTGGGGGAACAGTGGCCCAACTGTGCCGCGGATCAGTTTATGGCAACCCCGAGCTGAGAGCCTGCACCTCGGCTCCATCTCTGCAGCCGGCTTCCCCGCTCCGATACCTGGGAGCTCTGCCGCACTCAGGCACCTCCGGTCTTTCTGTGACCCCGAGGGTCCTGAGACCACACTGTCCCGCGAGGGTTCCACCCCGCCCTTAGCCACTGGAGTGACGTCCCTCAGCAGAGCCGACTTCTAAAAGTTCCGATTTTGTGCTCTGCGGCTCTATCACTTGCCAGAAGTGGCCGATGGAGGTCCCCTCCCCCGCGGTCTGTCCTCCCGAATATCGCCTCAGATTCACCTCTCCGCACGTCCTACCTTCCAGAAAGTGGTCGCTTTTCTGTTCACAGAGTTGTTGCTATTCTTCTCTTCGATCTCCTGTTGAGTTCGTAGGTGTTCAGAATGGTTTGATCCCTATTCAGCTGAATTCCTGAGACCAGATGAAATCCAGGTCTCCTACTCCTCCACCATCTTGCTCCGCCCCAATTAACTACTATTTTTGAACAATCATTCAAAAAGTGAAAAGACAAGCCGAAGACTTTAAGAAGATATTTGCAACAGAGGGTTTGTATTTCCCATCCACTCATAAAACCCTCCACACAAAATTTATACTTTTTCAAACAAAACAATAAATTAAAGGCAAAGGTCAATATAAAAATAGGTAGGATGCTTAAAGGCATTTTACCAAAGATGCTATGGAAATGCTTAATATACATATATAAAAGATACACCATCATTAGTAAGCACATCTATCAGAATGGCTAAAACCACATTTGTTTTGGTGAAGATATGATGAAATGAGAACTCATATACTTTCAGCAGGAATGTAAACCGGTACAACAATTTTGGACAATAGCTTGGCATAATCTAAAGCTGAATATATGTATACTCTATGACCCAGCAATTCTACTTGTAGGCATATACACAGTATATCCTATGCAAACACCAAGATTCATAGAGGTGAATGGTGCCAGCCACGTTATTCACAATAGCTAAAAACTGGGAACAATCCAAACGTTCATCAACAGTGAAGTAGATAATAAATTGGATATAATCATATACAATGATATACAGAAAAAAAAGGGGAAACTTCAGTTACATTCAACTACATGGATGAATCACAAACATAAAGTTGAGCAAAAGCATCTAGAATGAAAAGAAAAAAAATGTATGATTTCGTGTGTGTAACATTTCAAAAGAATATTTATAAGAAAAAAACAAAATAATAAGTTTTGGAAAGGCCGTGGAGGAACTTGAACCTTTGTGCATTGCTGGTGGGAATGTAAAATCCTGCAGTCATTGTGGAAAACAATATGGCACCAGTTCCTCAAAAAATTAAACATAGAATTACTACATGACAGAGCAATTCAATTCCAGGGGAACTATCTAAAAGGACTGAAAGCAGGGACTTGAACAGAAAACTGTGCATCCCTGTTTATGGCAACATTTTTCACAACTGCTATGAAGTGGAAGAAACCCAAGTGTTCATCAAAAGAAGAATACACAGGGGAGGAGCTTGGGAAGATGAAAGAGTAGGAGGACATGAGCTCTCCCAATCCAACATTTACAACCAGCTATCATCCATATCCAAGTAAGTAAATGAGACAGCAATCCAAAGATGGACAGAACAAACTGAAGAACTAAATATAAAGAAGAAGCTGCATCTGAAAGGTTAGGAAGGTCAGAAAGGCAGAGGGAGGCTGCCTACAGGAGAAAGGCAGCTGTGCACAAGGAGCGGGCAGAGAGACAGGCCCTCACACCAGGGAGCTCATATGGGGGAGACTAATTGCTCTAACCTTTGGCTTTGAAAACTAGAGGGGCCGAGTTCCATGAGTTTGTATAACCAGTGTGACTTGAAGCTTGGAGCTTTAAAAGTCAGCTGACTCAGCATAGGGTGAGCGTGGAGAGTAAGTGATAGCTGGGTCATTGTCCTTAAAGAGACAACAGCCTACAGGGACAGGCAAAATGAATGCGGCAGTTTACAGAATGCCAGCGATAAATGGGAGACAGATCTGTTCATTCTGATTTCAGAGTGTGTTGGGGAACTTCTCCCAAAATGAGGGAGCTGGCAGGTGCCACATTCTTCCCCTGCCCCCAACCCATACAAATACAGCGCCAATTGTAGGAGGTTGGGCCACAGACACATGCTACCTAAACTGCTAGCACTGCTCCATGCCCACAAGTTCTCCTGAGGACTTGCCCCCTCCAAGCCTGCTAGCCTTGGCCCTGACCTTAGAGCAAATTTTGCTAAAGCCATGTGCACCCAGCCACTGCATGCACAGGTGCACAGCTGCTGCAGCACGAAGCACCCGGCCACTGCCTAGTACCCAGCAGCTAAGTGTCCCCAGCCATTGTGAGGCACAGAGCCCAGCCATGCCCAGCCATTGTCATGTGCTATGCCCAGCATCATGCCGTACAAAGGCCCAGTGCACAACCCCCAGAAATCACAGGGCTTCAAGGGATCTGGCATAGGACTAGGGGCTCAACAAAAATTGTACTACCACCACCACCCTGCTCCCAAATTCCCTAGTGGGCACTCCCCCTGCAGAGCAAGGTTGCCTGAGTCCCACTAACACCACAGAGAATAACGACAGGCCACAACAAGGAAGGAGGCAGTGCACACAACTGCACTGAAAGGAAAAGTGACTCAGACACAACAGCAGGGTATCAGCAACACACATAGGACACTCTCCTGAAGTGCCAGGTTCTGGTGAACAGGGGACACTGCACTGCAGGGCGCTGCAGAATCTCTTCTTCATAAAGTCACAACTTCCTGCCTTCCTTCCTTCCTTCCAAGATTATTTATCTTAAGAGACAGACAGTGAGCAAGCATGAACAGGGTAAGGGTAGAGGCAGGGGAAAGAGAATCCTCAAGCAGACTCCCCACTGAATAGGGAGCCCCAATGTGGGGCTTGATCCCAGGACCCTGAGATCATGACATGAGCCAAAACCAAAAGTTGGGTGTTTAACTGAGCCACCATGGTGCCCCCATAAAGTCCCCCATAAAGTCCCTAAAGTGAAGGGCAGAAGACATAGTTGACCTTCTTAACACACAGAAACTGACACAGAGAGGCCAACAAAATGAGCAGACAGAGAAATTTATCCCAAATGAAAGAAGCGGACAGGGCCATGGCCAGAGATCTGGAGTGAAACAGATATAAGTAACATGCCTGATAGAGAATTTAAAGCAATGATCATAAGAATACTCACTGGATGTGAGCAAACAGTGGAAAACACAAGTGAGACCCTTAACACAGAGATAAGAAATAACATAGCAGAGGGTTGCCTGGGTGGTGCAGTCAGTTAAGCATCTGCCTTCACCTCAGGTCATGATCTCGGGATCCTGTGTGTTGGACTCTGCTCAGTGGGGAGTCTGCTTCTCTCTCTTCCTCTGCTGCTCACTCTCTCTCTCTTTTTCAAGTCAATAAAATATTTTTTTAAAAAAAGAAATAACATAGCAGAGATAAAGGTATCAATAAATGAAATAAGAAGCATGCTTAATAGAATGAACAACAAGCTAGAAGAAGCAGAGGAATGAATTAATGACCTACTAGACAGAGTAATGGAAAGTAATCAAGCTGAACAAAAGAGAGAATAAAGAATTATGCAAAATGAGAACAGACTCAGGGAACTCAGTGACTCCATCAGACATAACAGCACTGGTATTACAGGAATTCCAGAAGAAGAGAGAGAAAAGGGAGCAGAAAAATTATTTGAAGAAATAATAGCTGAAAATTTCCCTAATCTGGGGAAGGAAACAGATATCCAGATCTGGGAGGCACAGAGAACGCCCATCAGAATCAACAAAAGCAGACCCATACCAAGACATGTTGTAATGACATTGTCAAAATATAGTGACAAAGGAAAAAAAAAATTAAAGCAGTAAGATAAAAGACAGTAATTTACAAGGGAAAACTCATAAAGCTAGCAGGAGACTTTTCAACAGGAACTCTGCAAGACAGAAGAAAGTGACATGCTATATATTAAATGTGCTGAATGGGAAAAATCTACAGTCAAGAATTCTCTATCCAGCAAGGCTAACATTCAGAATAGAAGGAGGGATAGAGTTTCCAAGACAAAAACTAAAGTAGTTCATGGCCACTAAACTGACACTGCAAGAAATATTAAAGGGGACACATCGAGTGAAAAAGAGACCAAAAGTATAAAATTAAGAAATGCAAAAGCAGGGGTGCCTGGCTGGCTCAGCCGCATTAAGCATCTGCCTTCGGCTCAGGTCATGATCCCAGGGTCTTGGGATCGAGCCCTACATCAGGCTACTTCCTTGGCGGGAAGCCTGCTTCTCCCTCTCACACTCTCTCTGCTTGTGTTCCCTCTCTTGCTATCTCTCTCTGTCAAAATAAATAAAATCTTTAAAAAAAAGAAAAAACACAAAAGCAGTAAAAATGAGTATTTCTATACAAAATTAGTCAAGGAACTCACAAAATGAAAGGGTATAAAATATAACAACATATATGTAAAACATGGAGAGGAGAGGAGCAAAGAATGGGTTCAAACTTAAATGACCATCAACTTAACATAGATGGTTATATATACAGAAAAGATTGTATACAAACCTAATGGTAACCATATACCAAGAACCACTAGGGACGCCTGGAAGGCTCCGTCAGCTGAGCATCCAACTCTTTATTTCAGCTCAGGTCATGATCTCAGGTTCATGAGATAGAGCCCCGCATCAGGCTCCATACTGGATGTGGAGCCTGTTTGGGATTCTCTCTCTCCCTCTCCTTCTGCACCTTCCCCCCCAAAAACCCAAAATACTGATAAGCAAAGAATAAAGAGAAAGAAATCCAAATACATCACTAAAGAAAATCAGAAAAACATGAAAGACAGACAAGGAAAGATCAGAAAAAAAGCCTTCAGAAACATCCACAAAACAAATAATAAAATGATAATAAGTATCAATCAATAATTATTTTGAATGTAAATGGACGAAACACACCAACCAAAAGATATAGGGTGACAGAATGGATAAAAAAAAAACAAAAAAAAAAACAAGACCCGTCTATATGCTTCTTACAAGAGACTAATTTAAGACCTAAAGACACCTGGAGATTGAAAGTGAGGGGATAGAGAAACACCTATCACACAAAGGCATGTCAAAACAAAGCTTGAGTAGTAATGCTTATATTGGACAAAGTAGACTTCAAAACAAAGTCTAAGAAGAGACAAAGAAGGGCACTATATTATAATGAAGGGAACAATCCAAGAAGAAGATATAAAAAATTTAACTACTTATGCACCAAACATAGGAGCACCCAAATACATAAAGCAGTTAATAACAAACATGAAGGAACTAATTAGGGAAAAAAAGGAACTAAGTGATAATAATAACATAATAGTAGGGGACTTCAACACCTCACTTACAGCAATCGACAGATCATCTGACAGAAAATCAACAAGGAAACAATGGCTTTGAATAACACACTGGACCAGATGGAATTAACAGATATAGTCAGAACATTCCATCCTAAAACAGCAGAATACATGTTCATTTCAAGTGTACATGGAACATTCTCCACAATAAATCACACATAAGCCCACAAAACCAGCCTCAACGAATTCATGAAAATCAAGTCATACCATGCTTCTTTTCTGAATGAAATACAGTGAAACTAGAAGTCAACTACAAGAAAAATCTGGAAAGACTACAAATACATGGAGATTAAATAACATGCTACTAAACAATTAGTGGGTCAACCTGGAAATGCAAGAAGAAATAAAGAAGTACATGGGAACAAATGAAAATACAAAGATATAAAGCATTTGAGATGCAGCAGAAGTGGTTCCAAGAGGGAAGTTTATAGCCATACAGGCTTATCTCAAGAAGCAAGAAAAATCTCAAATAAACAACCTAAAATTACACTTAAAGGAGCTAGAAAAAGAATCACAAATAAAACCTAAAACCAGCAGAAGGAAGAAAACAATTAAGATTAGAGCAGAAATAAATGATAGAGAGAGTAAAAAAAAAATCAATAGAACAGATTAGTGAAACCAAGAGCTGGTTCTTGGAAAAAAATCAGTAAAATCGATAAACCTCTAGCCAGACTAATCAAGAAAAAAAGAGAGAGAGAGAGAGAGAGAAAGAATTCAAATAAATAAAATCACAAATTAGAGAATATTATGAAAAACTATATGCCAACAAATTGGACACCTAACAGTGGCTAACAGACACGTGAAAAGATGCTCATCATCACTTACCAAGAGAAATGCAAACAAAACTACAATGAAATATCACCTCATACCTGTCAGAATGGCTAAAATCAACAACACAAGAAACAACAGGTGTTGGGGAGGATGCAGAGAAAAAATAACACTTGTGCACTGTTGGTGGGAATGCAAACTGGTACAGCCACTATGGAAGACAGTATGGAGGTTCCTCAGAAAGTTAAAAATAGAACTACCCTGCGATCCAGCAATCGCACTACTGGGTATTTACTCCAAAGGATAAAACACTAATTCAAAGGGATACAAGCAACCCCTATATTTATAGGAGCATTATTTACAATAGCCAAGATACGGAAGCAGTCCAAGTGTCCATCAATGGATGAATGGGTAAAGAAGATGTAATCATATATAATGGAATATTATTCAGCTATAAAAAGAATGGAATCTTGTCCATTTGCAGCAACATGGATGGAGCCATAGAGTATAATGCTAAGAGAAACAAGTCAGTTAGAGAAAGACAAATACCGCATCTTTTCACTCATATGCAGAATTTAAGAAACAATTGAGCAAAGGAAAAAAAAAAAGAGACAAATCAAGAAACAGACTCCTAATTATAGAGAATAAACTGTTGGTCACCAGAGAAGAGGTAGTAAGGGGATAGGTAAAATGGGTGATGAGGATTAAGGAGTATACCTGTCCTGATGAGTCACCAGCTAATGTATGGAATTGCTGAATCACTATACCGTACAGCTGAAACCAATATAACAGTTTGTTGACTGATATTAAAGTAAAAACTTAAAAAGAGTGCAGAAACAAAATTTGATCTATACAAAGAAGGAATATTATGCAGTCTTAAAAAGGAAGGACACAGAAATCTTGACACAAAGTGCAATATTGATGAGCCTTGAAGAAATGATGCTTACTGAAATAAGCCAGTCACTGAAGGGCAAATATAGTCTAATTCCACTGATGAGGTACATAGAATGGTCACATTCACAGAGACAGAAGGCAGAATGGTAGTTGCCAACAGCTAGGAGCAGAGAGAAATGGGGGGCTATTGTTTAACTGGTATAGTTTGAGATTGAGAAGGTGAAAATGGATGGCTCTGGAAATGGATGGTAAGTGATGACTGTACAATAGTGTGAATCTACTTAATGCTGCTCAACTGTACATTTAAAAGTGGCTAAAATGGTACATTTTATATTCTATGTATTTTACCACAATTACAAAAAAACCAACCCGGACTATGGTGTTAGAAGTGAAGACAGTAGTTAATCTTAGGGGAGAAGGGAGAGGACATTGTTTGTAAGAGAGCATGGCGGGTACTTCGAGGGTGCTGGCAATGTTATATTCCTAGGTGTTGGTTATCAGTGGTGGTTAAATGAATGTGTGCTTTAGGATAACTTATAGAGCTTCACATTTAAGTTTTATGTCATTTTCTGTGTTATACTTCTACAATAAAATCTTTAAAAATAACATATATGACATGCATGTTCACAGAAAACAAGATATTCACATCATATGTCATTTCAACTTGCATTTTTTGCCAGCAATCTGAGGTGAAAAGGACGTGGACTTTGGAGCTAGCCACCAGCCTTGGACTCAAATCCCAGCTTGCCCTTGTACACACTGTGCGACATTTGACAAATGCTTTCCTTCTTTGAACCTACTTTCATATCTTTATAATTAAGAACCTGACAAGTGTTTTATAGAAAGTTTTTTGAGGATTAAAAGTTTATATATAAAAATATACAGCACGTTGCCAGTCAGGGAACAGTGCTTTAAACATTTCAGGCTCTGTTTTCTTTCCTTTCGGAGAATTTCTTCACATTTTAAATCTGTTATAATTGGAGAGTCAAGAATACTTTTGTGTAGAAACCAGCTCCAAAGAGTACAGATAAAGTTGAAAACTGCCCCAAATTAAGTTATTTGAGAAAAGTTATGTAGTTCCCGCTCTCATTTTAATTGATAAAATTAAAAAACAAGCAGACTGGATTTATAACTTTGCTGTGAGGGTATCAAGTTATATTTTTAAAAAGCGAACAGAGAGTAAAGTCATGAAACAACAATTTGTCAAATTTTTTTTTTAGATTTTATTTATTTATTTGACAGAGAGAGACAAAGCAAGAGAGGGAACACAAGCAGGGGGAGTGGGAGAGGGAGAAGCAGGCTTCCTGCTGAGCAGGGAGCCCGATGTGGGACTCGATCCCAGGACCCTGCGATCATGACCTGAGCCGAAGGCAGATGCTTAACGACTGAGCCACCCAGGCACCCAGTTAGTCAAATATTTTTAAAGAGCTATTTATTAGAATAATGAAAGAGAAGAATCTTCCTTTTAAGAATTGCTACTACTTAACATTTTTAAAGAATCCTTTGGTGTTGAAAAAAGACAATGGGACAGTCTTTGATTTTTTTCTGTACCATTTATGGAGGTTTAACTGTATATCGCAAAAATGCTTCCAGTTTCATCCAAATCTACCGTTAAATTACCTATGTAATTATCCCAGTAGAATTCATTATACTTTTTTATTATTAATTTCATTAACACTTTACTGGTAGGAGTGTGGATGTATCTTTAAATGCAGTTCAGAGTTGTTAGTATGACAAAAGAACATTGCCGTATTATTCAAGGGGGGGTGTATCATTACTAAGTTAAAATAATAAGAGAAAATTATTAGCCACTAACAGTGTAGATAAAAAAATAAATGGTCATGAGGGCTTACTTCAGGACATACTTTCCAATGATCCCAACGACAATATCTTTTCATACATAGTTCCATTAAGATGAAGTTCAGTCAGTTGTATATTCCACCTACGACAAGATCATGATGTGACAGACTTCTAGTATTTGCCAAAAAGAGAATAGTTGCTAGAAGTTATGTACTGACATACATAGAGCGCAAAATGGAGTGGGGGGGGGAAATTCATGAGGATATCCAGAACAAATGTTTCGAGGCTAATCTGAGCATAGAAAACTGTATGCAAATGGAAATTACAAGCACATATATCTTTTAATTGGAAATCTAACCTTTATCATTATTATATACTGTACTTGCCCATGTATCATAATATCATTTCCTGTTCTCTATCACACTTTCTCAATTAAATAAGGATTACAGATGAGATAGAATTTTTAGTACTTCAGTTAATTCTCAGTACATAATTCTCATTCTTTTGTTCTCTATTGCTATCAATCTTCCCACTATTTTCAAATCAAAATAAGTCATTGCTGAGGGCTTCTTCTGTGCAAGTATTTACACCTAGAATAACTCTCTAATGAAGAATTCCCAGAAGAAACTTGGGTATACAAACTGTAGAAATATCGAAGTTTGCTCAATTTTATTGTGGTTGAAATGGGCCACAAAAAAACTTATTAATTTCTAGTTGTAAAAATCCATCCCTTGCCCCACCCCCCTGCCTAAATCTTTTAAAGTAATTCTTCAATATCAACTTAAAGTCAACATAGAGTAGTAATCATAGTATTTTATGGGAATTTATTATATATAATCTACCAGTATTTTGGCAGAACAGAGATTGACAAGGAATGTGAATTAGAGTATGACTCCCTGAGTATAAATTGTGACTTCTATCTTCTTTTGACATTCCAGTCTTTGTAGTGTAAATATCCATATTTTTTTTCCAAGGAACAAAGAAACAATTCAAAGAAGTGAAAAATAACGTACTTCATTCGGCTTAGGTTGAATCAGAATTGGCAATGGAGGAAAGCATTTAACTCAGGTAAAGAACTTCATAAGGGATGTTGTAAAAACCCAGCTATTTTAAAGAATGTTTCTGCTGTTTTCAATATTAAAACATTTTAAAAAGATAAAACAAGGCCATGAAATGTTAGAACTTCATAACTGAACTGCCTTATAGTGAATGAAAATATTGTTTATAAATTTTTATGAACAAGATAGGTCTCACACTTTTTTGCACACTCTGTTTTTTCCTACACTAGAGAAAGATATCCAGACTTATTACATAGATGCTTTGGTATATTATCATTGGCCTTTGTATATTTAATGATCACTTAGCTATATTTAAAAGATCAAATGCCCCCTCAAACAATGTTATTGGGGTGCTTTAATTCTGTTTTTAACCTAACATTCATTGTATTTGATATTGCTTTTAACATCCAGAATATTAGAGTCTGATTATGTTTTTCACATGAGAACTCTGATTTATAATGGTTTTACTGGCATGGTATTTTTTTAAAAAGATTTTTTATTTTTTATTAGAGAGAGAGAGCACAAGCAGGCAGAGCAGAGCAGCAGGCAGAGGGAGAGGGAGAAACAAGCTCCCCGCTCAGCAGGGAGCCTGATGTGGGGCTTGATTCCAGGACCCCAAGATCATGACCTGAGCCGAAGGCAGCCGCTTAACCAACTGAGCCACCCAGGCGCCCCATAGCATGGGATTTAAATGACACGTAAAAACTAGTAAGAGGAAAGAATGGTCCAATTCACCTTAGCCTAATGCTACCCCAGCTTTAATTGTGCAGATGAAGCACTTTAGTATCTTATAAGAATGCAGATTTTCATTCAGTGGGTCTTGGGCAGGACCCAAGGTTCTGTATTTCTAATGCTGCTGTTTATGGGACAAACTTTGAGGGGCAAGCTTCTGGAGAACCTACACAAGTTCTAATTGCACCACGCTTAACTCTATTTGCTCTGCTCAATGAACACCAATATACTATCCAAGGCTTGAAAGTTGATGGAGTGAAATTGCAATGAGGGGGAAAAATATGAATCCTTTGGTGTTATGTATTCCATTCACATAGAAAAGCAAAAATAGAAGTAACTGAGGAGTTACAGAATAGATCTACGAACATTAGACTTACTTAAGGCCATCACATATATTTTACTGGAGTTCACTGGAATCCACCCCCCCAAAATATAAACTACATATTCATTTGTAAAATTACTGTCATTTTGTTGCAAAACTCCTGACAAAAGCACACACCAAACTTAAGGTTTAACTTGACTTCTTTTGTGATGTAACAATTTTTAAGAAATAACCTAAAACAAAGTAAAAATTATGATTGCTTGGAGATCAAAAGAAAGAGAAAAAAAATTGAGCTGTTAACTTAAGAGAATTTCTTTTAGTTAAAAAAGTACTTTACATAGCTCTTCCATTAAAAAATATCTACAAACATTTCCTTATTAATGAAACCCTTCTGAGTGGCACAGATCAAGCATACACACATGCTTGAAAATGGATTTTCACTACTGATAAAGCTTTGACCCACGCAAATTCCACTCTCCACCCTTTCATGTACTATAAGAACAGATTTTTAAGGTAAAGAAGCATTAAGAAAAATAAGATAAGAAATAAAGGCACTAACACAAATTTTTATGCAAGAAAAAGAATGCCAAATTTGATTCTTTTTCAAGAAATTTGCATTTTATGAAATAAAATAAACATTTTATAAAAGGTTTGGAGGAAATTTACCATTTCAAAATCACATCTTTAAGACAAAAGAGTTGGACTTTTGCTCCATTAAAATGTTTCTGGATGGGTCTAGTTTGACAGTTTAGCCTGTCTGGTGTGACTTTCACAGTCTGTTGGCAGTTGGTAGGTAAGCCATCACACCTGTAAGTCCGTGGTTGATTAATGAGACTTTCAGCTCATTGCTACCATCTGAAGGAGGGCTATGGCCTTTCTGAGCTTCACTGGTTTATTCGCCTTAAACTACAGTCCTGCTGAGGTATCTTCCATAAGAAAATCACACCTGGTTAAAGCTAATGAAAACCACAATATGTCATTTTTTAGACAAGTCAAAAAGCATGTAAGACTAGACAAAAGATGTATTCAAGTAACATGAATGTAGTTTTGTCATAACCTGCCACTCCAAAGAGTAACACAAGAAAAGCTGTCCTCAATGACATATTTCAGTGTCAACTTTTAGAGTGAGAACTCTGAATTCTGTGCTGTAAGAGGGCTCTCTACAATGCCACCTCTTATGCAAGACACAGTATATATTTTCAGCAGACCCGGGAAGCTTCTAGTTCGTGACTGGACAGCCATTTAACTCTGATTATCAGTAAGTGGTTAATCTAATTGGGAAACTTGAGAGTCTTGTTTTAAGTTCTTCAGCTTTGGTTGGTCCACTTTTAAGTGTGTGTAATAATCTTGCGACTTCTTGAGTGCAAGGCAGCACTACAAATGCTTTCTCTGTAATCTTGCTTTAGAGATTGAAAAGCCAACAAAATGTGGAGGGAAGAAGTGGTGGAGAGAGAGAGAGAGAGAGGGCAAGGTAGGGAGAGAGGGAGAGGGAGAGAATGACAGAACTCAAAGAGCAGATAACCAGAGGTCTACTGCATAAACAGTCTAGCACAGGGTAAAGTAGTGGGAAATTAAGGAAACATATCTGATGGGAAACTTTTTCTCTTCAGGGTTTCATACGATAGTTTCATTTTTTTTTTGAAGCCCTATGAATGTTCCAAACATCAGTGATATTTAAATAAATACTAAATTTCATTTTAAAGCTGTTTTAAACCTGCTGTTCTTTATTTTGGATTTTGGACAAGCATTCCCTTCTAGTAGCTACATACACAGTATAAAGGGTTAGCTATCTTTAAGTGGCAGATGGAATCACAACACTCCTAGTACGACTGATAAAAAATGAGCAGTGAAGGACCAAAAGTTTCCATTCTAGTAATTACCATTTTCTGATTCATGGTATTAACTACTTTTACATCACCATACACATTATCAGTGAAGAGTCCTCTGAACTGGAAGGGCACACTTGCATATTTTCTATTGCACTTATTCATATCTCTACCACCATGTTTCCATTCAACTGAAATTGAAACTGATCAAATAAAGAATGAATACTATTTCTATGCATCTTACCCAAAATACGAAAAGGAATATTTTCCTTTATTTTTACCACGGGATAATCTGAGAATAATTCATCATTATCATCACAGTCATTGCTATTTTTCCAATTTCCTATTTGATGCCTGTATTTAGAACTATTGAATGAAAAATATTTAGTACTCTGCTAATCTTAATTTCTAACTGTAATTTTTATTTGGAAAAACTGATTTTGGCTGGCAAAAATATTGTTTCCTTCAACACCTTAATGTCAACAATGACTAATTATTTACTAAGTGTTTGATCATTTCAACAAATTTTCAAATAGTTCTATCAATTATTTCAATTATCCTAGCTACACAGTTATATCACATGGAAAACTTTTTGGAGTATCAGTAACTATGCCCTGCCCCAGAGATTCGTATTTAATTGATCAGGTGGAGGCCTGGTATCGTGTTTTGTTTTGCTTTTTATTACTTCCCAAATAATTCTAAAGTGTATCCAAGATTAAGTACAACTGCTCTATATAATAATCCTCATGTTTATTTTGTTGACTTCAAAGGATAAAAAATTTAATCCTATCAGAGGAAAGAGATTTTTCAAATTAAGTTGGAAAGGGAATCATTAGTCTGGGATTCTTAGGCCCATTATGGTTTATAAGAAAACATGCGGGACCATTAGTCAGAAATCCTGGGCTTGAGTCATTGCTCAGCCCGCTCCAAGACTTCAGTAAGTCCCTCAAGACAAATGCATTCTGACCTATAAAATGAGAAAATTAAGATTTCATCTAGCTTTAAAAGATGTTCACAAATAATTTCCAAGAATGCAGAATACTGTTCTTAAATACTAATCATAGTATTCTATATAATAAAGGTAGGAGTTAAGTCAAGGTGAGCAAACTTCTGTCACGAAGCTCTCATTCCCCTCTGTCTGTGGCAGACATTGCTTAATGATTACAGCACTAGAGGGAACAAACAAACAAGCAAAAAACTACCCTCCTGGACTGTGCACTCAAGATAAAACTATTTTCTCTCAGGAGTTAAGTGCTTATTAGCCCTTTTAAGACTTTAGGACATGCCATCCAAAAATAAGCCACTTTGGTACATTGATTGTTTTGAACTGAAAACACTTGAAAAACAGCAGATGTGGGGAGGGGCTTTCCCTGAACAACCCTTCTCTGCCTAAAGACAGGTCCTCCAAAAGAAACTCAGTTGTCATAAATCCCATCCAGGAGAGTTTCATCAACCAGAGAAGATTGATTCTTGTCGTAAAAGAGGCTAGAAGTTGACACTATCCCCAGACAAACTATGTCACCAACTATCATACCTCCCATCTATTCTTCTATGGGCCCATTCATCTTCCTAAGTGGCCTAAATTTCCCTCTTCCCTTCCCCTATATTAAGATGGTATGTAAGGTCTCAAATCTCACCATTTTTGAGGTATTCACATTTTTCCCCATAATGCCCCCATGCACACAAATATTAAAAATTAACACATGTGTATATCTTTTCTCCCATTAACTTGCCTGTTGTCAGTTTATTTCATAGACCCAACTATCAAACCTAGGAGGGCTGAGGGGAAGGAAGTCTTTCCTCCTCTACACTGTTCTTTTTTTTTTTTTTTTAAAGATTTTATTTATTTATTTGACAGAGAGAGACACAGTGAGAGAGGGAACACAAGCAGGGGGACAGGAGAGGGAGAAGCAGGCTTCCCGCAGAGCAGGGAGCCCGATGTGGGGCTCGATCCCAGGACCCTGGGATCATGACCTGAGCTGAAGGCAGACGCCCAACGACTGAGCCACCCAGGCGCCCCTACACTGTTCTTTTTAAAGAGATGATGTAACAGAGTAGTCCAGCAGGATACTAAAAATGTCCAGAAAAAATAAAAAATTGTTAGCACAGTGCAGAAGCAAGGACACCATGACTCACAGCATGTGAATAGGCCCTAATGGCAGGCATAGCTTCATGGAGGGATGGCCTACTTCTACTCCCCAAATAAACCTTTTTGTCATGATCCAGCTTCTGATGTCAATTCACCTCGAGGGAGAGAATTCCCAGATCTGCTTGAAGTTGTATTTTCCACTGTACATAAGTAAAATGGAGCTCTGGATTTTACAAAAGTCTCTGTTGAGTTTGATTAGTGTGAGCCAATATTCCTATATGAAGTGAAATTGTCAGGCTTCCAAAGTTAAAGACCAGATCACAAATTAGGGTGGAAATAGCATTAAAATCAAGTCTTGCCCAAGAGGTCAGCTGGTCCTCTAGCAGTGAGGCAATGAGAGAAAACACTTGCAAATGTAATTGAAACACAGATAGTTTTTACATAAAGTGTTTTCTTACACAAACTAAGAAAAAGGAAGTTTTAAAAAGAGCCAAAGCCTTCTCATTTTTGAAGGTTTTTCATATTTAAAAATAATAATTAACATAAATGTTGTAATGAGGTAATTAGGGTGGGAGTCAATGCTCTTTGAGGACAGGGCTATCTCTCACCCAGTGCTAGATGCCATCTCTCAGGATAAATCCTATTCCAAAAGACACACTAGTCACACCATCTGCTGCCTCCAGGGAGATAAGTTGCACATTTCAAAGTATGGCAACATTCCACTATAGCATAATGAAGAAAATGAAAAACATATTAGCAAACTGAACACTTTGGGGAAATTTCATTTTCAAATTGTGTGCTGTTTTGCTTTTAAAGAAGTAAAATTATTAAATAAAATGTGTGAGAGGAAGCAAGTATTCTCCCTTGTAGCAAAATTACGAATGTTTTTACTTTGTGAAAAATAACATTATTTCCAATGAATGCATTAACATCACACATATCCACATTTGCAGAGTTGATCTGAACAAACATCAATAGCTGACATGCACGTACTCGCTAAAAGTCCAATTTCCGTCCTAAAATCTCTGTTAGATTATTTGCTAAACGAAGAAAAACTGAACAATTAATTGGGAAGCAATTGCACTTCATTTCTGCTCCAGAAACCCTTTGGGGTCTAGAAATGTCGCTGAGGCCATCTCAGACCAGCCCGTTCACAGCAACAAACCTGAACATGCTGAGTCGGAGGCATCACTACCTCTCTTGGGCGTTCCCATCACTGTCAGGCAATTCTACCCTCCACGGAGAAACTGAAGCCCTGAAGAACAGCATGCAGCCCCAGGACAAGCTGCAAGTACACGGAGAGATTAAGAGCAAGACAAATCAGGTGCACCTTTCATACTTGACCAAGGCCACTATTACACTAGCACAACTTGTCCGAAGAGCCATCAATCATGTACCAAGAGTGCCCTCATGAAGGTAGGTCCCATCCAAGCCATATAAATGGAAGGCAAATGGAATTTTAGTGACAGACTACAAGGCCATTTGATCTATGAATTACACAGGCCCTGCAATTGCTTACACATGCCTGAAAACCTTCAGGGTCGGGCAAGGCCAAGGATTCAAAAGAAAGAAGCTGCAACTCTTAGTATTCTCCAGTGATAAGCCTAAATAGGACAGGTGCCCCTTTCTCCCTGTACTACCCCTCACTCAATTCAGCATCTGACTTTGTCCTAAGCAGCCTACCATTCATTGTGCTCAAATGTTGTGAACAGAATTGATTTAAAAATGAAAGATGCAGTGGAGAGACCATTACTTGAGCAAACTAACTATCTCTGTTGTGGTACTATCTACCTCAAACCCTCTCTTTAGACTGCCTCTCACTTTGGCTACCTGGCTGACTCAGGTTCACCTGTCAACACACAGCTTAAGTATCACCACATCCTGGGTATATTTCCCGACTGCTCCAGCATTCAAGTTAGCTCTGCCATCTTCCACTCTAGTTCTTTGGTAACTTGCACGAACCTCTAGGATAGCTCTAGCCACTGGTTTTTTAGTCTGTCTTCTCCACTAGATTCTGAGTTCCCTGACAGTAGGGGCTGTGTCTGGCTCATTTCTTTATCTGCTGCGCCTAGAATGTTTGATGGATGGATGAGTGAACAAACAGTCAAAGATCCATCTATTTACTCAAAGTCTTGTTGGACTGAATAATGGGATGGAAGTGTTCTTATAATCAACACAGTGTAGTCTGTGGGTTACAGAATACCTTACTTTCATTTGCTGCCATATGTATTCTCTGCATAATGAAGTAATGAGAGTCTGGGTTGTCCCTTATCCAAAGTTACCTATTTCCAGGGAGTCCTGACTACCTGTAAGTCCTTTAGAGATGTGATTGTTGAAATGGACAAGTAGATGTCCATCACTGGCTTTGGGCTAAATCAGATGCACAAATGCAGCAAAAACATAATCCTGATGAAGAGAGCCCACTGGGCAAGTGAGACAGGTAAACAACAAAACCGTAATCAGGTTGCTGACTCCTTTCCAAAGACAGACCAATTCTTTCATCCTGGGACTCTATTTATAGGTTTTAATTGATTAACTTGGAGTTATCAACTATTGGACAGTAAGGGAATCACCAGCTTCCAGGTCAATCACTAAATCCTGTGTATCTCTGTGGCTTTAAAAACTTTCATTTTACAGAAAGCTAGAATACTCTCTTTTTACCTTTTATTTTTCTAAATCACAATATTCATCCTGATATTTTTTTTCTTTTAAGATTCTATTCAGAATGATGACCTAATCCTTGAAGTTTATTTTAAGATTTAAATGGAAATGAGAGGAAAGGACAGATCTGTTACCTCAGGTGGTGGAATTACAAGGTACATGGTGAGGCAGAGCAAGGGATTAGTGACTTTTACTTTCCACAATGTCCATATTATTCACTTCTCCTGAGCATATATGTAATTTAAAATAGTTTAATGAAGTTTTTAATAAATGAATTAACAAAGCCTCTTTCTGATTGCCGACCTCTTCCTTACCTCAGAAAGGCCTAAAAGCAAACGACAGTCATTACAAAACAGTAAACTGAGACCAGGAGCCAAAAAGCATGACCTGCATAACCCCAAGCTCTGAACACTGAACCTAACAGTGCAAGCGTCAAGCGAGAAGAGTCCGAGCGGCCTGCTCTCCGGGTGCTGACTGTCCATCCGGGGAGACAGAAAACTGAAAAACATTAGAGAACATTTAGGGTAGCACATGCTGGATGTTAACATGTGTAACGGTCTATAAATACCCTGGGAATTTGGAAAATGGGGGATTTTTGAGATCTCTGAACCTGGAGAGGGGCTTGATGGTGGACCTCAGCAGGTGAAGGGCAGACATGGGGGTGACAGTCAAGGGGAACACAGGGGAGAAACCCAGAAAAAGGTACAGGCATCAGTGACACAGATACCAGGAAGTGCTTAAGTTCCCAATAGTCATTCTCCTATTCCAGCTCTATCAGTCTTCTCATCTGGAGCCTCCAGTCTATCAGTGACCTGGGGTGAACTTCAGTCCTGATCAGGCAATGAGGGGGGGGTCTCTGTCCCTGAGAACAAATGTCCAGATCAAGTTTCGTCAGGGATGCCGGAACACTCGACTCAGACCCCATGTCTAGATCTTGATTTCTGAGTAACTCAAAATCCACAGCTGAAACCAGGAACTGGTACACAGACTCACTGATTGATTGACCGTTAAATATTGGCCCTTTCTGGTCACACCTGTCCTGCCTCAGATTCATGAATAACCAGGCTTCAGCTTCCTGAGCTTACCTTCTGCCTTGAACCCAGACCATGTATCACACAGCCACCACCTAATAGTGCTCTAGACCTCTCTTTTCTCATTTCTGTTTTTTCTCCTTGGTCCTCCCTTCCCTCATTTTACAATTATCTGGATGCTTGGGTTGTGCCTTACTATTTTATCCCTGGCCACATGTTTTTGCTTTACCTTACTCCCTTCCCTCATTTTACAATTATCTGGATGCTTGGGTTGTGCCTTACTATTTTATCCCTGGCCACATGTTTTTGCTTTACCTTACTCTTGTGCAAAGAAGAGGGCTGAACAATAGCTAAAAACAGTTTTAACTAATATTTATAGAGCATCTCCTGTGTTCCAGGCTTTGTGCTAAAAACTTGCTGGGGTTTTTTTGATCTGCCCATTCAAAAAGAAATGTGCTGCTATGATCTCTATCATGCAGGTAAGAGAAAGGAGACTAGTAGAGAAAGACTTGAACTACAGGTTGCCATATTCCAGAATGGGCAAAGGGATGGTGGGATTATAAAGGAAATAATGGAAACACCAGATGAAGGAGGCTCTGAAATTGGGGCTCAGGAGTTTGGGTTTGGTGCAGGAGGCAATGTGGAGCCACCATTAAGTTTCAAAGCAGAATATATTTCTGTATATTTCACTGTATCTTTTATCACTTTGAATATTTGGTAATTTGTAATACAAGTTTGCTTGTGTCTTTTTATTTCCCACCTCTATTCTATCAGCGTCAGGAAGTAATCTACACCTACAAGGCAGCGTGACATGGAAAGACAAAACCAACCAAGAATCCGGAATGGCTAAATTGTGCTGTGATAATCTGGCATAATGCTCTAAGTTATTCAAAATGAAAATTACATCTTTGCATCGATGAATGACAAAAAATAGTCTCGTGAAAACGTGGAACCTGCGATGGTAAATGTAGATTCCTTAAGGTGAGGTGCAAAAGGAAGTGTTTGTTGTGTACGTATAAAGGGAACTGGTAGAAAAGAGCTGAACCAAGGTGGTGGCATTATATTATAAACACACTATTTCTGTGTCCTAAAATGATAATGCTATTTTCAATTGGTTTTGATAATGATGGAAAATGTTAAGGAGAAAAACACATTAATCCAGCAGAGATCAATGGACTGGAAGTCAAGGCAAGAGTAAGCAGGTGATCTAGCTATCAGCGGGTGGGGCTCTGGATTTGAGAGCAGCAGCGCTGGGGGATAGAAAGTGATGGTGTAAGAAACGGGTGGACTAGCGGGCTTCTGCCGTCCAACAACACAGATGATGGGAGATGGAAACTTTGCAAAGCCATTCAAGATTTCTAGGCTGAGGAAAGATGTTACTGCCACAAGTAGAAATCACACAATTCTCAAGGGGAGGCAGTTTTCAGATGAAGGTAATTATGATGTTAGGCCTTCTAGATGAGGTGAGAGTTATTACATTAAAATATTATTACAGTGACAATCTAAGTGTATGTGACCTGGAGTCTTATTTAACAATTACAACTGGAACTATGGAGGACTGCACAGCATAGATTTAGAGATTCACGTTGGTGGGCCTAATCCATTTTGAGGACTGGCCCTTTTTAGCTAACAGAACATTTTTGAAAAATAAAATTTGGATGTTTTCCCTTAGGTATACTCTTACCTCCCCCTACTGTATTATACCTTGCCTTCACAAATTTATATTATTTGCCCAGGCCTGAAGGTATCTGATGTTGAGACCTAGGATAATTCCTTAAAGCCACAGAAACAAATGAGTTAGCTGCAGAAAAAAAGGTGGAAAGGATATGGAAAGTGTGAGAACAGGAGGATCACGGCCAGAAACCTGTAGCAATATCCGAGGAAAGAATAAATCAGAACACCTGTCTTAAGAGGAATGCCAGAAAGAGATATAGATGTATCTGGGGATGGGGGCAGAGGGAATAATCAAAAACAGGAAAAAAAATCTCAAGAAAATCACAATATTGAAGGGGCTACTCAATGCCAAGAGAAACCAAAGACTCACACACAGACATGATCTCATTTCAAGAATAACAGGGGTGGTGGGAAGGGTGGGGTAAATGATGAATTAAAAAAAAAAAAGCATCTAGGGAGACAAAAAGGGGGAAAGAATCCTTTTGGCATCAAATTTCTCCTAGGCAGCATAAAACACAGGTAGACACAATTTCTTTACAAAGTTGAATGTAAATGCACTACACAACCCAGCATTCCCATTTCTAGGTATTATCCAAGTGAAATAAAAACCTATGTTCATGCAAAACCTACACAGAAATGGTTACAGAGGCTTTATTCACAATCACCAAATACTGCAAACAACCGAAATGTCCTTTAACAGGTAAATGGATCAACCAACAATGGAACATCTTACAATGGACTATAATATTCTACAGTAAGAAGAGCAAACAATTGGGAGGAATTTCAAATCTATCACGCTGAGCAGAAGAAGCCAGATTGAAAAAATGACATAGTATAGATCTATTACTATGACATTCCTGAAAGAAGAAAACCTTAAGGACAGAAAACAGGTCATTGGTTGCCAGGGATTGAGACAGGGGAGAAATTGACTACAAGAGAATCTTTTTGCGTGATTTTGATAGTGATGATTGTTAAACAATTTTATGCATGTTTCAACTCAGAACTATACACCAGGAGTGAATTTTATTTTATGTCAAATAAAAATACACACATATATATAAAGAACAAATCAATTTAAAAATAGAGGTTATAACATATGACATAAAAGTGACCAATGGAAGAGCTAAAATTAAATTTTACTAGCAGAGCTTGAAGAGGAAGGGATAGGAAGAGGTAGTGTAACTTAAATTCTGTATTTTTCATCACAAGGAATCAGTAATACTAAGTTGTTAGTTTCTAAAAAATTAGTGGTAGAGCATATCCCTTAGATTTGTCAACTGAAAGAAATAAAAACAGAAATGGTTCAAATAGTTACAAGTGAATGGGATTTCTGTGAGGGGAGCTTTTCTGTTTCTTATCTTCCTCTACCAATTGAAATAATACATGTATATGTATTGCTTATAATTTATTACAAAATAAATTTCAAAGTTATGTTAATGCAAATATTCTGGATATAAAAATATCTTGATTTAATTTTTTTTTTACCAGATCTCCTATTTGGGGGGGTGGGGATCAAATTTAGAGCTGTATCCTCAGGTGAGATAGGTATTCTCACCTATCATAAAGGTGAGAATTTCATTTACAATATAAGAATGCATTATAGGTATCCTAACTAGTTTCATATACAACAGATCACAAAAGTACTGAAATAATATCATAAAAAGTTGTTCAGATTTGTTATATTTCATTATATTTAGTAAACATTTAAATTTCTCTCATAATTACGTCTTAGTGAAAATATTTTCAAAGAGATCATTTCTTGTCTTTATGTTGATATAGTAACATAAACAGAAATATTGTACGGTGACAAATAAGCCTAAAAAGTAGTCGATGGTATTTTCATCTTCAGCCAAAATGAATCAATGGGTCTATGACAGCTACTCCTGGCTGAACCTATGCTAAGACATTTTGTAGAAAAACATCACAGAGGCTTTGGGGTCTGAACAGAATTTGACAGGGGAATGACTTAAAGAACAGTCATTGAAAAAAGAATGTACTCCATACAAGAAAGTTTTTAATAGCTTCTGATATATATTGTAAGAACTCCAAAGTGCCAGTATGTGAACGTATAATTAGGTAGGCGAAAATTCATTACAAAGTGAATTTTGGTTCAACTTGACAAGTGAAAAATTCTCCCATAGCTGCTTTTGAGAAAATTATTATACCTTCCTTTCATCAGAATGTTGCCAATTCTGCGTTTCTGTCAATAGCATTTAACCTATTTATTTAGGTAGTCTGTTTTCTACTTCCCTAAAGTAATGGAGACCTTTATTTAAATCACATTCCTATTAACTTACACAACACATACACATATAACCTCTCACATACCAGAGTACCACCGTTTGCATCCCCACTATTGTAGCCAGGGGGAAAGGTGCCACCCACATCTCCTGCTATGGTTAGCACAGGGACCACTGTCCCTAAGCTGTCATTCCCCTGCATCTACCGTGTACTCAGGTCATTCTTCTCCCAAGTGGACTTTTGCCAGTGTCTGAGAACAATGGAGGTACTAAGGCCAGCCCATTCTTGCAGGACATGAGACTCTTCCAGCATGTGACCTTTGCTCATGGAGTCCTCATTGGCCTTGTCAAAACCTTCTTAGACCTACCCTGCTACCCATGACTCTTTCTACCCAACCCTCCTCCCTCCTCTCCTTTTGCAGCTATCAGATCAGCAACTTGGTCTGAGGGTTCACTTGCCTACCCCTTCCCTCTCCACTTTATCCTTCATGGGCAGCTCTCCTGAAAAATTTCTTGCACCTCTCATCCTATCTGGCATCTGCTTGGAGGATTTGAACAAACACAATGACTCTGAAACAATGGTAAGCATTGCTCCTCTCCACCTAAAGAATACCTGGGCCACACTGTCTTCAAAGAGAACATATCGTACCTAACTTTTATGCAATGTAGGAACAGACTTAAATGAGCCCCCAAGCTTCCTTGTGAATGTCTTTTATATTTGTGATGTATAATGTCTTTCTCAGCCTCTAGCCACAGTCTCCAACCTGGCCTTCCTTCTTTGTGACTACCCTGTCCCTCTAATTCAGAGAGAAGTGAGGAACATGGACGTGAACCAGATCGAAACACCATCACTTAGTGCTCTGTGCCTATGTGCCTGAGTGTCCTTATCAGGAAAACTAGGGTAATTGGGTACCTCATTTATAAGGTTATTTTAAGGATCTATAGTTAAATATGTGTATGCAGTTCACTTAAATTATGCCAGCCAGGTGGCAAGTGCTCTCCATGTTTGCTTTTTTCATTATCATCAGTAGTTTTACTCTGAACATACAGCTAATTAACAAAATTGACCAAAGGTACAAATTTCCAGTTAAAAGATGATGATCTAGTATATGGCGTGGGGATTATAGTTCTTACTGTATTATATACTTGCAAGTTGCTAAGAGAGTACATCTTAAATGCTCCTCCCACAAAAAGGCTATGGCAATGTGATATGTGATAGAGGGTGTTAGCACTATGGTGGTGATCATTTTTACAATACATAAGTGTATCAAATCAACACCTTGCACAACTTAAACTTACACAATGTTATGTGTCAAGCATTATCTCAATGCAACTGGAAAAAAAATATTGACCAGGAATATGGTGTAGTAGATAAAGTCCCAGAAACAGAATCAGAAGACTTCATTTTAAATTCCAGATGCCACTTATTATCTCTGACCTTGGGAATGTCATTTAATGTTTTGCAACCTCACTGGCACCTGTCTCTTATTACCTAGTTCTTGGGAGGGTCAGAGAAGATCTGTGGGAAAGTACTTTACGCACCATAAAGGACAATATATAGAAGTTACCAGATAGAAAACGATACACAGGTATCGGATTATTCTGTTCACTTATTCCGTTCACTTACCGAAGCCCGAACTCCTGGAAATCCTGACGATCACCGTATTAAATTTTTATATCCTAAATACACTTCAGACATGCTGCTTTGGGAGTTAAGGATGAGAGGGAAACCTGTCCTGCTTGAGAACACACTGATGCAGGGTAGAGAGTCACTGAGTCTCTGAGGCCTTGCCTTTTGGGGGAGTGGAAAGGAAAGGGAGTTTTAGTGAGCCAGAGCATGACAAATACCCAGATTTGAATGCCATGGCATATGTAATATATGTAATGGCTCAGAGGTGTGTATTTCTAAGATCAGCATCCCTTTTTTCTTAAACCATGGTTTCTCCATAACCAGGCAGCCCGCTGCTGCATCCAGAATTTACTGCCGCATGCAGCCATAAACTTCGAGTTAATGTCGGTGCTGCCCGAGGCTGGACATTGCTGAGGGCAGCGTATGCAGTTAGAGGCCATGGACAATATTTTCTACTCTCTGCGCACCACAGGGCACCCACATTATCATCTGATACAGTGTAAAGGTCCTTTAATAATCATTATTATTAAAAGCAAACAATCAACTCCACAAATCAATAGCTCTTTTCAAACATGGTTTCTAATCTCTGTTTCCTCTCAGATGTATGGTTATTGTCCACCTGGAAAGGCCCCAAAGTGATAGCCTGAAATCTGCCACCACCACCCCTTCTGCTGTTCCTGCCATCGTATTTAATTGTGTTTGCTCAACTCGAAGCCAAACTCATATGCAGTATATTTAGATGGTTAAAATAGCATAGCATTCCTCTGTATTCACAGATTATTTTCAACACCACAATTCTTGGGAATTAGTCTGGAATAAATAAGGTAAAGCAACATAAATTTGTTCCAGTGACAAAGAAAACAATATCAAAATGGCAATCTGGAGATCCGCCACGAATGAAGGAATATACAGTGTCCCTTCTGGTGAACTCTCCTGCAAATGCAATCACCGTCTCATTCACAAGTCTGGATTTATTTTAAAGTGAGTGAGAAAGAAAGCAAGAAACTAACAGTAAGAAACTTATTCAAAAGATCAATGTACAATCACTGTACTTACTCTTACATAGCATTAAGGTAAAGGCGTAGAACTGATATATATGTTGATTTTCTGAACCTCGAAGGAGCCTTTTTTCCCCACAATGGCAAACTTTCTAAATTGAAAAACATCTATCATTAATATATATTCAGGATCTCTCTCTGAGGTCTCAGCTACTACATTTTTTTCCAAATGCCTTGAAAATCACAAATTTACAAAGGCTTGGTTCGATACTTTTGTCAGCTAACTCTACCTTAAATTTTTCAGCTTGTATTTTTAGTATCATTTAATGAATACAAACCCTATCACTCAAATGTCAAAAGATTTCTGAATCATGGAGTAAAGAACAGACTTTGTTGCTAAACAGGTTAGGATTTGAACTGCATCAGTTAATTAAAAATAAAGACCAGTGTTTCATGCTTTTAATCTGAGCCAAACTTCACATAATAATAAAAACAGGCATTTTAAACATACAGAGCTTAACTAGATTTTCATCTAAATTTGGAAAATGAAGAGAATGAACATGCACCTAGATAATTTTTTTTACTTGAGATTTCCCACAGTATACTTGCCCAATCTACAGGACTATTGATCCAACCTGACATTTAGAGAATGCCAACTTTGTGCTTATCTGTCAGGGGCTGAATTTTTCTCTGTACTCTTCTTCCTCATTTGCCTGTTAATTAATTCAACAAATATTACTCAAAACCTATTGTGCGTCCAATGGCTGTTCCAGGTACTGAAGACACGGTTTGAGTAAGACAGGTGGGGTGCTATTCCCATGAAGTATATATTCTACCCTGGGAGGCAGGATTGGGAGACAACAACGAAACAGAAAGATCTCAGACGGTGATAACTCAGTTAAGAAAACACAGTAGAGTAGAATGCTCTGGTGCCCTGGAGGGTAACTTTAGATGGGTGAGGAGGTAACACGTACCCCCGATGGACGAGATGGCAGCAACCATGTGAAGGGCAAAAGGAACTGCAGGTACAAAGACCCTAAAATGAAAAAGAGCTTGGAGAATCCAAACAACAGGAAGACGACAATGAATTCAGGACACCATGAATTGGGGAGAGGTGTTTTGAGATGAGGCCTGACAGCGAGCGGAGGGCACATCCCTGCCAAGTACTCAGGTGGTCACTTTAAGGTTTGTCCTGAGGGGGCCTGGGTGGCACAGCCAGTTAAGCCTCAGACTCTTGGTTTTGGCTCAGGTTGAGATCTCAGGGTCGTAGAATCCAGCCCTGCAAAGGGCTCCGAGCTTGGCATGGGGTCTGCTTGGTATTCTCTCTCCCCCTCTCTCTCTCTCTCTCTCTGCCCCTCCCACTCATGCTCTCATGCTTGCTCTCTGTCTCTCGAATCAATCAATCAATCAATCTAAAAAAAAAAAAAAAAGATTTGTTCTGTCTTTGGAATCAGCCCAGAACCAGCTTGCGGAACAAATAGCAGTATTATCTCCGATATAGATACTCTTGGTACCACCGCATGTCTCCTTTCTCATGTGTCTGCACTGTCCTTCCCATGGTCATCTCTTGAGTATCTCCTGAGTGGCTCAGTGGCTATTAGATGCCCCCTCCCCTTCTTGCCCTTTTTCTCACCATTTGTCTTCCAGAGTCATACATCTGTTGTCTGGTCTCTGACCTGACACTTGCTCTGAGTCTCACTATTGGTTTAAGTTTAGAAGCTACATAACCTCAGTGTCTTTGACCTCAGGTATAATTTGACTGCTCCACCTACCACCTCTAGCTCCCTGATAATGCTTAATGACCTTCATTGTCTCCTTACCCCAGCAGACAATGATACAACCGCTATGGGCTACAGACATACTTTTTAAATCATGTGTTGCATTTTCAACTTTCAAAAACACTGCCATATCCTTTAATATTCTTGATTATGTCAACAGTCTCCATGAAGTAGAGACATAAGTATCATTACTTCATTTTATTTATTTTTAAGATTTTATTTATTTGAGAGAGAGGGAGGGAGAGAGAGGGAGAAAGCACAAGTGGTGGGGGGAGGGAGCTGCAGGCAGAGGGAGAAGCAGATCCCGCTGAACAGGGAGCCCCATGTGGAGCTCGATCCCAGGACCCTGTGAGATCATGACCTGAGCCCAGGCTCCCCAAGTTCATTTTAAAGACAGGAAATCAAACTCAAATAGTTTAGGTAACTTTCCTAAGGTAAGCTTACAATAGGGACTGAGAACTCAGGAATCTTGTTTTCCCATCTCCGTCCTGTTCTGGGGGTGAGAGAGGTCTGGCTCACTCCAGGCTTGGGTCTTTAGAAAGTAATTCCATAGATGGTCTGCTTATGATATGAAATTTGAAGACCATGCACAAAAGCATTTAGAAGATGAATAGAAAGGATTCCCTTCTCCTCAACTTTTTTCATGTATGTATATTTGAGTTCAGTATTGTTTCTAACATTATGTCCTGAGACAACATTTGCATCCCCATATGTACGCTTGACCACAGTGCAGGGATAGAGTATTATAAACATATTTACCAATTAAAGAAAGAAAAAGAGAACAAGTTTAATTGCTGAGTTTGAGAAAAAGAACTGAGCATATTCAGCTGAACGGCTCTAGGTTTTCTTCTTTGGCTCTGCCCACCTCCCGAAATCACAACAGTACATAAGAAATATCACTTTGTGAATGTAGGGTAACATCCATAACTCTCATTCTAAAGCTCGATGTTCTATGTTCTCACTGTCAAATGTATTTTTTTAAATAGTCATGTTGTCAAAAACTCAATGCACTACTTAAAAAAAAAATTCAGCATTTTCAAGTAAGTTCCAACAAGAGTCTCTTAGAAAAAATAAACAATTTCCTTACTTGTTCAATTAATCAAGTCACATAAATTACATTCTTAAAATAAATGGGAAAGTACTAAAAAATAATTAAAACTCTCAAGTGTCCCTCATCCTTCTAAGGTAGATCAGTTATGTTCATTGCAGCTTGTAGTATATAGTAGTTCGGAGTGGAATACTTTTCATACCATTCTTAAAAGTTCCAAGGTTCTTATTAAGGTGATAGTCTAGCTGTTTCTATTCAATATTCATGACCCTTCTCCAAGAGAAGTGTTTTGAACTGTTACTTCTGGCTAAATTTGTGGGAGTTCTTTTCTCCCACTCACTCTTGCACGTGCTCTCTCAGGGAAAAAGACTTTAATAGGCATAGTCCTATGTGAAATGATTAAAGTTTTTACACAAACACAACATGCAATTTTGTAAAAACACAAATTCACCTCCAAGTGAATATTATACACAGCAAATGCAGAAAGGTTTGAAGGATGTGTTGCCCCTAAAGTACCATTAAGTGGATTAGAAGCAGCAATTCACAGCTGAGAAAAACTTAGTAATATAGAATACAGTTAATCTGCATCAACTCAAACTTTTACAAATAGCAGGAAAAAACTGACTTATCATTACTAGTTTGTTTCCAGATACACACATAACATTGTGTAAACATTACATAACCATAGATGCAACAGGAGACCTGGTCTCTCCTCTACCACCCCACCTCCCATCTCCCAGGCAACTTTGGGAGAGGATAGGGGCAGCTCTGGGGGATTTGTGCACGAATCCAGTGCGTTCTCAACTAGTGCCTGCCAGGTGGTAAGCTTGCTGGGAAAGCTAGATTGTTCAGCTAGATTGTTCAGCTTTGTCCATGACGGGTAGGAGAGCTTTGCTCAGGGGTGAGATATTAGGAATACCATTGTGACCACATATTTAAACGACAGGTTTTACCCTCAATAAAGCTGTCTTTTTTTTTTTCTTAACCTCCATTTGGGAAATTACGGGAAACACTGCCTATCTCCCCCTCTTGATACTTTCTCATAGGCACCCAGATTTGTCAAGGATGATTTGACGGTTATATTATGTCACTGTCGTTACTGTCTCTTAGGAAAAAATGGTATTTAATATTTGTATGAAAAAGACATGGAAATACATTCTATATCATAAAGATTATATAGAAAATATTTCTTGTACTGAACTATAAGCAAACAAATGATACTTGAAAAAAGTTGCACACATATTTATCTTACATGAAAATGTCATACTAGATGGAGAAATCCAATTTTTAAAGATTACACCTTATGGTTTTGAGTCAAGACTTTAAAGTATTTTAAAATCCATGTTAACTGATCCAAAATATAAAGGAAATATTTATACTTTAGTGCAAAATAAATTACATGTGTAGGTTCCCAGCTAAAATCACATTACCATTTTATTAGATTGTCCTGGTGTGCGTGTGTGTGTGTGTGTGTGTGTGTGCAAAATAATATGTAACAAACTATAGCAATAAAGTGCCAAAATAACTGGCTTCAAAGCAAAAAATTCGATCACAACAGTTTTACTTACATGTTTCCCTGATTAGACTGGTTGATTTGGCTTGGCATTTTGTATGCATTCATTAAATTATTATAAACAAATACAAAGTATTATAATGACATTCAAGTTGATAAATTTTGGTGTGTACAATGCAAAACTATTATACACAAAAAGTCAAACATATTTAAAATTCAGACTAAAACCAACTAATTTCATCTCAGAAAAAATTTTTACTGCCTTTTGTAAATACTTACTATGGAAAAACAGCATTTACAAAGTATACTTGGTATACTTTCACATAGATCTCTCTATATATATCTAATATGTAAAGGATATATATATATATACACACATACCCTTTTCCCCCAGCCAGATCCCCCAAATCACAAATCTCATTACCTGTTTTTGAGCAGTACGCTGAAGGTCATCTTATCCAGTCCCAGATAATCTGGCAGCAAGTTTGACCAATTCCAGTTCCATTTTGTGATGGCTGACTGTTGATAAATGAGAACACGCTATTGTTAGTTATTAATCAGAGTTAATATGATCAGTAAATTAAAGCTCCAGCTGTGATAGACTAACTAAGAAGGAGGGGGGTCCAGAACAAGGACTTAGACAGATAACATCAATCATGTCCACAGAAGAAGGTTTTTACTCCAATAAGACAGCAATTAATTTATAAATCCATTTGGGGATGTAGTCATTATTTATAAAAATATAAATCAATTTCTTGAGTCGTTATTCTTCCCAAGTGCTAATGGCATTTGCCCAACAAGTTTCCCTGAGAGGGTGACTTTTTGAAAAGAAAAGTGAAATCACTGGCAACTTTTTCATCTATCAATTGATAGTTTATATTTTTTAGCACCCAGAAATTTGACTAAAAAAAAAAAGACTTAGAAGTGCTATGACTCAAATTACAAGACACAGCTTAATTAGAGTGTGAAGATAATGTTATTTTTGGTTAAGAAAATGCTTTAAAGGGGAAATCAGAACAACCTGTAAATATAAACATTCCTTTTTCTCATTTAATAGGTAATTTCACAACAGAGTAAGGAGAAGAATTGCTGTGAAAGATAATCTCATAATTCAGAATGGAATAAAACATACCATTTATTTAAATGAAGTGAGGATAATTTAACAGCTACAACGATTATTTATGGTTTGGAGCAATCTAATGTACAACATAGAAAAGCAGACAATACACTCAAACTTACACAATATATTTGGTTTTCAAATTCCTTAAAACTAAACAATTTTGATAATAAGAGTCCAGGCCGATGTTTAAAATCCTCTAAGAACTATGCCCTGTCACCTGCTGATTAATGGAGCACCACAATCCTGTCATAGAGCAGGAGAATTCTGCCCCGGGTTGTCAGCACTTGAAGGTCTTATTCTACTACGGTATTGATGAATGTAGACTAGGGTTGTAACAGGCATGGCAAAAATATCATCTGCATCCCGAATTAGGCCATTGTTTAATTCTTGTTTTCCTCAGAGCTCTAGGTCAAGCAATCCTTCTCCTTTGCCCTGTTAGTTCAAAGAGTCTGTGAGGAGGCTTTTCCCTTTTTTATTCACCAAAAGAACAACCAAAGCAAAAGCAACTTTAGGTTTCAAATACTTTGGCTTAAATATGACCTTTTTAATATAATGACTGAAGCAGGTAGCTTAAACAGTGGCATAATCTGACATTAAAAACGTGTGGAATTTATTACATTACCTTTATTCCAAATATCTGGACTTTAAGATCATTTGCAAATTCATTTGAAATGCAGGAATATGTTTAGGGTTATAAAAAGGGAAATTTACCTCATGCCACCTAAAATAGCAAGTCAAGGCTTTATTTATAATTAGTTGTAAACTCTTTTATTATTTCCCTGATAACGTAGATAAATTCATAAAAATTGCAAGGTGTTCTTTGAGTGGGTGGATTGGGGATGGCGGTGGGCAGCAAGGGAGAAGACCATTATGAAATGCCTGGTTTTTTAGACCTTCTGTAGACACAGCCAAACAGATGTTCCCTCTGCCCATGGCGAACTGACCTGGTCAAAAGTTAAGTTATACAGACCAAACATATGAATCAGTTTGACAAATAGAAAGAAGGTAAAATAACTTTTCCAAAGTCAATTCATGCAGACCACATAAGTAAGAACAAGGCCTTTTGCTTTCCAGCCAAAAAAAGAAAAAAAAAAGGAAAAGAAAAGCTTATAAGTATTCAAACACAAAGCACCTTTTTCCTTTATTTATGTAAAAAAAAAATCACACATTTAAGTTAACTTTACTATTTTCCACATACCTGATCTAGCATGTTTTCACTAAACGCCTTGTACACCTGGAAAGGGTTAAAGGCAGAAGGCTGATCTTCCACACTCCTCAAGGTCGTCTTTAAAGGTCTGATGGGTAATGGCTTTTCCTCTGAACCATTCATAGAAAACAGCTGTTCTTTTAAATATTCCTTCAAGGGGAAAAAAAAATTACAAGTCGTGATGGTGGGAAGCATATATTCTCTTTAAAAATACACTGATCAATATCCAAATCTACCCTTTCAGCACATTTGCTAGATTACAGTGTATTACTTGCCTCAGGACAGAATACATTTTCAGAAGAAACATAGCAGAATACCAATCAGCATTGCAATAAACCCATCAAAAACAGGTTCACCTAATATATAGGATAGATTAGAAAACCATTTAACAAATTCTCACATAATGAATGTATGCTTGATATATCAGAATCTTTTAAATAGGCATTGTCTTGTCATTGGTTCATGTGTTAACATGTCTGGTTACCAAAACTTAACTCAGATGCATGATTCCTCACAGTACAAGATTGCTCATTCATTCACTAAGTGCAGTTGTTATCTACTCTATGCTCAGCAGAGTGCTAAGTACTCTGATATTTCACTGCAAGCAATCTTCCTTTATGTAGAATTAATTATAATCCAAACTCCTAAACTCTATTTCCATACCTTGGACTGAAAAATATCAAGGTTCAAATGAAGCTCAACATACGTAATTCTAATCCCCCAACTGCCCATGGCAGCCTGGGCAAAAAAGTCAATCTACTGCTTTATATTTCATTTTCCATTCATAAATAAGGTGAATGATCTTAATCTATTTTATTGGACTCTTTCTGGAAGACAATTAAAATGACGTCAAGGTTCCCATGTAAACCATCAAATACTTACTATTAATAAGTCATTTAAGAAATAAAATATAAAAGTTCTCCAGTATGTCAAAATATAATTTTTTCTTCAAGAGTAGGACTAGGTTGAGAACACTAGAGCTGAAAAGGACTTCAGAGGTCATCTGGAAAACCCTTGCTACTCAAAGTCTGGCGCCAAGACCAGCCCAGTCAGCCTGGGAACTTGTTAGAAAAACAGAATCTCGGGCCCCACCCCAAAGGGACTCTAACTACTAACATGATTTCCCAGGAGATTGGCAGGCACTTGAAAGTTTTTGAATAACTCTAGCCCACACTACATTCAGCGGTTGGCTCTGAAAAGTCACGGATGAACCTGAAGTTACACAGGAGTGAGTGGTAGAGTCTAAGTGAGAAGCCACGTCTTTGGTCTCAGGTCATTGTGCTTTTTCCTGTGTCTCTATAATATAACTTCCTGAACAGAGAACGCCTACCGTACTCATCCAGGAAGGTAAATTTTAGATCCTAAAATCCTAAACACCAGAAGCAACTGCTACTTTAACTATGATAATCATTTCTTAAATTTGCTCATTGTGGACATCTCCTTAGATGAATTCTGTAGCATCATTTACGCACAGACTCCTAAGTATCGTTAGATAATAAAACCACCAGAAAAGAATGTTATGCCTAGATTTAGATTTAGATTTTTATACAGAAATAAAATTTCTCTCCATCATGATTTCTGAATGTAAAATTTTGAAAAGGAATAAAAGATTCTAACAAGAACAACTGCTTTGTTGGCTAATAACCATCTGTTTCAACTGATTTCCCCTTACATTGCTACATTTGGCTTGTTGTCCTTGTTCCACAATTCAAAAGAGATCAAGTGCTGTGCTGCAAGCTGGGAACACAATGGTGTTTTCTCCTTTGTTAATTTCTCTAACCTGTCCACTATCTTCTCACTATTGTCACTTGTCACCACCCCTTCTCAAAAACCTGATTTTTTGTGGTGTTGCTTTAACCGGACTTATTGCTAATGTGATGTATTTCTCTAGAAAAGATACATTCTTCTTTGAACATCCTTTCTTGAACACCCTCCCTGCGCAGTTACATACGTATTTCTCTACCTACTGTTTCTGTTTTTCTCTCCTGAAGAGTCCCGTGACCTCAACTACCACACTCAGTGAGGCCACCAAAATCTCTTGTCATGGCCTCCTTCACCTTTGTTCGTGGCCACGTTCTTCCACTACCCACTGGACTTTTATGCTCCGACATCCTTCCTTTATCGCAAAGACGAACACTCTTAAACTCATTTCCTCTCAGAACTTTGTTATGACTCGATGGCACACTCATTCTTCCCCTCGCCCAGGCCCGTACCTGTAAATGTCACTGTATTTATGCTCCCTTTTTGAAGCATAGTCAGCAGTACACCTGAAAATGCTCAAGACTCATAGTGCTACTCAGCAGGTGAACAAACTTCACAGTGCAATTACACCTACAGCTTAACGACGCCTCCACATAAAAGCCGCCATAGGACAACGCTGGGCACTGAGTCAGCTGTGTGCCGTTACCGAGTTTGTTGCGGGTTTAAATGTTTTAGTAGTCACGAGTCAAAGGGCTCACTACTTTCTCTGGGCTAGCCTCACCTCCCAGTACGCCTCTTCATACCTTGCCGCGATGCTTCTCAGCACAATCAGCAAGGACTTAGCTTGACATCCCATGTGATAAACATTGCCGTAACAGTAAGCATATTCAGTTGTAAGGAAAGGAAAAATCCTAACTTGGAACTTCATTGATCAAACTGTAGCAGTGCCCCAGTGAAGAGTCTTACACACATCAGGAGTCGCAGCAGACCTGTTCAGAGCCGCGGCCTCAGAGGCCACAAATTCTACGACGGGAGAACTGCCTTTCGATTTCCTGAATAGAATAGGTGGCTGACAGCCAGTAAATACTCAACTTAATTTTGCTTCTTGGTGATTACTGATCTTTTTCATGTTAAGGGCTTTTTGAAAAGTGGACTGGTCTATCAGTTTGGCAATCTCTACCAGCCATTCCTGTTCTCAGAACTCTTATAACGCCACTTTCCTAAAAATCTGAGGGTAAGCCTCCTGCAACATCTGTTCCTCAGTAATCACCATGGTTACTTAGGCCCATCTGGGTGGCCATGTGGCCATGCCAATGAAGACCACGACTTCGCAATGGTGGTCTTGCAGTTAGCCAAGGCCACGAGCTCCTGAGTTCCCCACACAGAAACCCTAAACAAATGATGAGGGATCATTAGCAAATGGGAATAAGTTGTGTAATTTGCTAACAATTATATACTGAGCTCTGGTGCCTCGGGACTGGACCATTTCTCACAGCCACAAATCCTTCACATTCTTTTCAGGCCATCCTTGAATGCACTATTACATCGCCTGCTTATTGACTGGTTGATTAGCTCTAGGAAAGCCAGGAAACAAAATTTACCTGAAGTAACTTTCAGGTAGATGGTAGCGAAAGAACATTTATGTAACTGGGTTGTAAAATGCTGTGGTAGAATTTAATTCACTCCTCGGAAATTTATCGTTTTTAAGGCCTACCTCATTGAGATAGAACACTATAGCTTCCCATTATTCATATTATAGAATTTTTAGTATTCCGAAAAATACATTAATACATTTGCACAGAAACACATAATTCTAATTCACGTTAGATGTCACGTTCTAATTCAGGTACAAATGTTCAAATTAAAAACCTGATGAAGTTAGCCCATTTGTATTGTTCCAAGTCCATAGCTGAGATACCTGCTCTTTACATTTTTGCTCAAACAGCCAGAAACATGCAAGGTCAGAGGCTTAACCCAGCAGAGACGTAGACAAGCATGACATCGGCTCTAACCAGTGTCCATGCATTAATGCATTTTCTTGGGTTAATCTAGCTGCTCCCTAATATGGTTCAATATTCTTCTCGAGTTTTCTCATTATGGAAGAAATCTACAACTTCACCAGACAAGTATGACGTCTATAGGAGAAGAAGTACATCTCTCTCCAGAAAATTCATCATTTCACAAACAGCAGATTTTAACATCAGCTTAACAGTCACAAACACACAATTCCCAAACTACACGTCTAGTCTATACAATTCAGAACTGAACAGAGTTTATGAGCCGTGTTATTGTTTAAACCATATAAATAAAACCTACATTGTTTCGGTGAAGCTTCTGCTATACAAATGCAGAACAGCCGGGGCTGAATAGATTCTATTAATAATGCAATATTGAGTTTGGTATTGACTTTAAGAAGTATTATCACCTCCTTGACTAACCCTTAGCTGCCAGCAGACGCTGCCTCAGGCCAGTACACACCTAATTGCTCGGTAAAAAGGCCGTTTCCCTACCTCATTGAGCCGCATGATGTGATAAATTTGCCGCAGGTACTCGCCGCCACCTGGTTTGTGGCAGATATCCAGGACCATCATGTTTATTTTCTGCTCAGTCAGTTCAAGAGCACTATCTCCTTCTTCTAAGGCTGTGCTTTTCTCTATTGTCATAAATGCACTAAGTACAAAGAAAGCATATAAGTATCAGTGGTGAAGAATTGTAAAGATGGAAAATAATCCAAGAGATTGAGTGTGGAGAGTCGATGTAAATCTCATATTCAAAGCACCATAAAGACCGCTCAAGTAGGTAAGCTTTCCCAAACCGCCCCTGCCCATAGAAACAGCACCTCAGAACTAAGCACCTGAGAGCATTTAAAAAAAATTGAATCGTTTCTTTAAAACAGTTCTTTATTGCATTTGTACTCCTATCTATAAAACATTTTCCCATTACTGCAATTGTTGAAATTGCTACAATCATGGGATGAAAACAAAACATTTCTTTTTAAGAACATGTAAGAAATAATTTGTATTTTCTCTTTGAGGATAAAAAGTATCTTTGACGCCAGAAATAGCTTTGGTATTCTGTCTTTTGTAGATTCCTCTTTACACCTGTCTTAGAACACATTAAAGACTAATTACAGTGTCAAAAGGGGCAGCCTATTATGCTAAATATAGGCTGGGCGCTTCCTGACAGCGTGCTTACCACTGGGTTTTTTTAAATTGGCCTTTTGACACTTGTTGCCTTCTAAAAATATATGGCCCCTGTCCTGTTTCTTCTTGGTAAGGATACCGAGCAAAAGTCACTACCCTGATTATTCTTCCAGGAAAAGGGTTATCATCATCACACCGGAATATGCAACTTTTATTTGTGAAACATTTCTAAGAACACATTCACTTGTTATTGATTTTAAACATTATTCACATAGTAACAATGAATGACATAAATTAAAAAAAAATTCTCCAACTATACCAGTGCAAAAGAGATCATGGTATTCAACTTACATCATATATATCCCACACCACTTTTCTTCTTACAGTTGCTATTAGGATCATGTTGGGCTTTGCAATCTAAGTATGCTTAAGAAAATGCATGGTTTTCCACTGTTCCTCAGACTAAATGAAATTTACTGTGGTATAATCAGCTGTATACTGCAGTTCATTACTGAGATTTTGCCATGATTATAAAATTAGTTCTGCTAAGAGTCAGTGCCGCTGACCTGAAGACTGAACCAAATGATACCCAGCTGCTGGACATTAACTTTTATATTGCTTCCACATGTAGCTTCTCTTAAAAAAAGAACTTTACAATTGTATAAAGCTTGCTAAAAATAAAGCGAATCCTACTCTTAGACATATTCATTAGCTAGCGTAAATCTTTAAACAAACAAAAAAGACCTTGTTGCAATAAAAGAAGTTTGTAAATATCTTTTTGAAGCTGCATATAGGTTGCAAGCAAAATTTCTTGTCAGGTTGTATAGACGCTGACATTGAAAAAGTTGAGGCCCTCTGACAAAAGAGTGTCTCAGTGTCAGCCCCTGAATTGTATCCTTTCCTGTCCATCACTATGCAGGTGAAGCAAATGATTGGATTCAGTCAATGCCATGATTAATGAGTTCCTCTCTGGATTTGGGACTGCCTATCAATCATGTCATTAGGGAGAATGTGCCCTGAAAGAGGCAGACCTTAGCCAAGGAATAACTGCATTAATCTTAATCTGTATATGCACCCAGCCAGCCAAGTCAGGGTCACCATGATGAAAAACAATAATCTTCAACTCGACAAATTACTTTGCAAAGACAGACATTTCTTTACTTTTGGGGCTGTGTGTTCTCCAGAATCTAAGCTGACTGTTTACAGTTTGAGTGTTACTACAAAGTGAAGGTTATTTTAATGAATAGTAATGCTTTCAGGCAGTATGCAAGACAAGCAAGGCTTACAGCTGCCTGCCACCTTTCCACTGCAGGTCTTTTCACAATTTCCATAAAATCAAAGTTAAATCTGAATGCGAGTGAAGCAAATCTACCTAAATGATATTGTGCAGTTCCAAGATAATCGTCATGGGGAATTAAAATTTCAATTATCTTAAGAGAAGAACTATTTCAGTTTAAATGGTTACATTCCCAAACTTAAAACAATTATGGTAAAAGCCAAGGCAGCCCTTCACCTATATAGTTACCAGGGTTTAATATATGTTTTCCTTACAGTACAGATCTAGAAACTAAATGATCATCGATTTGTGAGAAATATGTAGAGGTAGAAGTTCACTTGTATAACAATCAACCTGAAATCAGAGTCAAGAAGTACATTCCTATAGTGCCCATTAAATCCTTTAAGAGGTGACGTAACGTGAGTTAATAAGTTTAACCATTTCAAATAAATATAAGAAATAACTTTAAGTCCGAACTTTTATATATTGATATTTGAGAAACTGAGAAAGACATAGCATTGTGCTAATTACATACTTACTACTACACATTCAGTAACTTTAAGGACTGTACAACATTTTTTAAAGATCAGCAAGTTTCATTTTGGATGCATGTTGCAACAGATAGCTAATCAGTCAAATATTAGCTAGAAAACTCCCTACATAGGAGGTATCAGATGTGTTGGTGCTGTTTATAAGGAATTTAAACGAACTTTAAAGGAAAAATTTTATTAATGGATTCCTGTAGGTGGCCCCAGGTATATAGCTGAGACATTACTTCACACTGATCTTATTGATAGAGGGACCCCTAAATCAAAAGTATCATAAATTTAACTTTATCATCAGATCCACTATTTTTATTCTTTTTTTCTTCCTCTCTCTTTATAATCACTGTCGTGGATATGACATTTGGCCTTAATCTTTTAGTCACTGGATTCAATACCTGTAAATTGGTACTGAATGCAAATGTAAAGATTAAGAAGCCTGCTTTTAGAGTCTCTAAGTATTTGCCTGACTGCTGCCGTTATTCCTACCCACAGGACACCCCAGAAATAAATTTCTAGAAGTCAGTATGACAAGACCAGGAAAATCACAATTACCTACATTTTTCCATTTGGATTAACATGAAGTCTTACAGATTAATACAAACCAGTAAAGAGTATTCATTATCATGATACCAGTGAGTGCATTTTAACAGAGTTTATGAATAACAAATGCTTACTAGTTCTAAGCTTGATGCTAAAAACTTTATGAATGTTATTTAGTTTTTCAAAACCACTCCCACCAGCTTGGTATCACCACTGAAAGTGAGGCTTTGAGAGAGTCCATAATTTGCCTAAGATGGCCCACTTACAAGGGATTTGTATTTGCCCATCTGATTCCAAAGCCTGAGCTCTTTGTCACTACCATGGACTAAGGAAAGTAACAATTCTTAGTCGTTTCAGGCAGAGAGTTAAAATAGTATCTGCTAGCAACATGAGTAGATTTTAAAAGAATGGGGGACAGTGTGTCAGTGGTCTAAGGAAGGGCTGGTTAGTGATCTATAGGCCATATGAACTGTAATTCCTTTATCAATATCATGCAGTTCTTAACTGAAGACTAATTTTAAGACAGGAGTACTCTATGTACATATTTAAATTCATCAGGGACCCTTAAAAATCTTAGCGATACCACAAATCACTTAGCTCTTGGTGACAAACCAATGAGAAGGCTGACATTTTCATACGGAAACAGCTGGGTGTGTTTATAGCTCGAGTGTGATATGCCCCAGTTGCCCTCTGGGATTCTTACATTACCAGATGAAAAATGTGTACCTTTTTGACAATCAGGTACACAGAAAGCAATAAAAAGCCTTTTATATCCATTAATTCCTTCTTAATTTAATCTCCATGCCCAATCCATTTACAAAATGCTCCAGGCTATCCACTGGATACCTGTTTGTGCACTGAAAAGGAATGAAACCAAATTCTCTCAGGTTTAACTACCACTACCACCCTTTTTATCAGAAACCTTAAGATGGTGACTAAACAGGTATAATGTTCCAGCGTGTCGATGGGATTCAAATTTTAATAAAACAGGGAACGTCTGATAATCCCGTTTTTAATGGACTATTTATCTTTTTCTGTATTCATCAAAGTTCCCATGAAGTTAAAGAAAATAACCACTGTTGCCTATCTCAGTCTTTTGTTGTTGTTTATTGTTGATTTTGTTATTGTGAACGTATTTGATGAAATTCAGTGAAAGAAAAACATCGCTTTACCATTTGGTGCTCAAATTCCTTGCTTTCAACAACTGGCTCTCAATCCAGTTGGGTTTTTCCTGCTCAATGCTCTGTATGACCTTCTGGGTCATTTGATTAGGGCCACTTGTCTGCTTTCCCATGATGCTTTCCAAACACACACAGATTAAACCAAGTTTCTCTTTACTCCATCTGTCAAGGGAGGCACCTGTTAAAAGTTCCACAGTGTTTCCATCCTCAAATATCCGACATATAATTACAATCAAGTTCCAGACAAGGAGGCTAGCTTTCTTCAATTCAACAAAGTTTTTTGACATTTTTCTCTCAGACAGAAAAAAGAAGTATTTAATTGGGGGAGGCAAACATGCAATCACCGTAGGTAACTTGCTGATTACAATAGATACTGCCTGAGCAGCAAGCCTTGTGAAGCCTGGGGAAGAAAGGAAAGAAAAGGTATGATTAATATTAGCATTTGCATTCCATTACTGTGTTGTTTTGAGTGTTGCGTGGGGATGTCTAATTTTTGTGGAGAAAATTGTCGAGAAGAGCAAGTGCCTGACATATTCCGACAGAACTTCACTGGGGTCCCCTCCAGTGCTGCCTAAAATTCCCCAAATCTCAAACTCATTTTTTTTTCTTTTCTCATGAATGAAGATTAGAAAATTTAAAATTATTAATTATACTTTTATCTATTAGGACTGCAGGTTTAAAGGGCTCAGATGCCCTCTTAATTAACAAATGTAAAGGCACTCCTGTTGGACCTCTCTGTGGCCTTTGATACTTTCTTAAACCTCCTCCTCCCTTGGAATCCATAACAGAATCATTCCAGATCTTGCTGGGACTGGCTCCCCTTCTTCTACTTCTTAGCCCAAATGTCACCTCCTCAGATAGCCTTCACTCACCACCCCATCCAAAGCATCCCTTCATTCTCTTCCCATCCCAAGTCCCACTTCCTCTCTATCATCAGAGGCTATTTTGTCACCTAATAATTATCTTCCTAATTGTTAATTATCTGTCACCCTCCACTAGAACATAAGCTCCATGAAGACACTACTGTATCCCCAACACTGAGTACTTCATATATCAGCTGTTCAATAAAGATTTGGTGAATGAATGAGCCAACAAACTGTGTCCCATGCTAGTTCTAGTTTATACCAACACCTCTTAAATGTAGGTATTGTTAAGAAGTCCTTGCCTATTGAATGATGATTCTACACACTCTCCCTTGCTTGGGGTCCTTTATCTGAAGGATGTACTGATCCTCCCTCTCTAGATCAGGGTGCCTCAACTTTGGCATTAATGACATTTGGGCTGGATAATTCTTTGTTGGGAGGAGCTGTCCTGTGCACTACAAGATGTTTCAGCAGCATCTGTAGCCTACACCCACTAGATCCCAAGTAACGTTCTCCTCACTGTGACAACCAAGAATGTCTCCAAGCATTGCCAAATGTCCCCTAGGGGGCAAAACCTTTCCTGGTGGAGAACCACTCTTCTAGATGATTCTCAGAATCTTCAGTCTTGGCCTTTCTCCAGGGTAGCAATCCTACAACTACAGCTCCCTGTTGGACATTTCACTTCTCTGTGCTAGTAATGATTAACTCATTATAATTAAAACCAAATTAATTGTTTTCCTTCCAAACTTGCTTGGCCTTGCTCACTCTCCCTCCCTCCTCCCTCCATCCCTTCCATTCTTCCTTCTTTTAAAATCTTTTAAGTAATCCTGTTCATCTTTCATTCCAGAAACCACACTGATAAATCCTCCTACCCCCTCATCTCTGACATCCAGTTTCACCTCACTGGGAAACATGGCTACCCACCTATTAAAGCCCCTCCTTACAAATGGTACCTGGACTACGGCAGTACTCTCATAACCCATCTCCCTGCTCCAGACTATGCTCAGCCTCTCACCTGTGTCGTGAAGCCAAATTCACATACTATAAAATCTGTTATCTAATTTCTCAGCCACAGTTTGAGCTGCTCCCACTGTTATGAGATCAGTCTCTGGAGTGTTGCTGTCAAAATACTCCACAGTCCAGCCTCAGACAGTTTCTGTAAACCTTCTCTTTATTTGTATCCTCATTGCTTTTAGGCTTCTGAATATCTCATTACTCTCACATGGAACGCCCTCTCTCTCCATGGTCACCCATCTTTTTCAACTCTTGGTTCAAAGTCCTGTCCTCCTGTGAATTTTATTTGAACATACTATCTATATGACCAGTTTGGTAATTAGGTCTGTAATGTGCATGCTGTCATCTTTTGTATTATCATCTATTATTGCTTATGATATTTATGTCTTCATGAGTTATCTTTACAACTAGATGAAAAGCTCCTCAAGAGCATGGGAAAAAACCTTATCAGTCCTTGACTATCCCACAAAGCCAGGTATGGTGTTTTAATCCACTACATACATAATAGAATTTGAAAATTGAAACTGAGTGACAAGTCAAAAGAAGGTAGCTTTGAGTTCTTCAGTAAAACATTCTTTACTGCTTTTGCTAAACACAAATAATAAAACAATGTGAAAGATTTTTCAAGATATTTGTGACATTTAAAGAAGTCACTCTGCTCTAAAAAAGTACAAAGCTCTTGGAAAACATATGTCTAGTCTAGTGACTCCACAGAAATTCATGACAACTTAAGAATTGTGTTAAAAATGAACTGGAACACTCTTCATAAGTTTGTAAAATTGGGCCCAACATATATTTGAAAGATCTCATAAGACTATTGTGTTCAATAAAATAATAAATGTGAGAACACCTAGTTCAGTACTTGGTAATGAATAGTTCCATGATAAGTGCTTTCTTTTTATCCAAATGAGTATGCTTAGATGAAGCTTGAAATACAGATAAAGCAAACTGAGAAACTCCTTTGTGACCACTCTTCCCTGTGTTCTCAAATGATTTTAAATGTTTGTTGTTCTTTACGTGTTTGTGTCAAATATTCCCTATTCTAACCTCAGGTGTTTGAATTAAAAGATTCTATCTTGTGTTCTGCTTATTTAAAAGAGGGTTTAACTGCAGATACCAAGGAAACATTTGACAATCTAAGGAGATACCAGGTAAAGATTATCGATTCTCTTTACACCTGCACTTCTACTGGTACTTTAGAAAATCTGAGGACTCCAGGTACTCAGATCCCCACGACTTTATTCAAGCTTATGGCAAATTCCAATCAGAACCTTTAGACTACTGACAAGTGAATAAATCCATTCTACTAATCATAGGGACTCTGAGTCTGTGATGATGTTAACAACACTCCAGGCAGGGATCTTTTAAGAATGCCACACACTCATTTTTCTGCCCTTATTTAAATGTTCTGGCTTCTGTCTCAGCCATATATATGTTACATGTTGGAAGGGCCAACTTCAGAGCTGACATAGTGTGAAAAAACGTATGTCTTAGAATGGATGCAATGTGATATTAATATTTATGTATTTATCATTTCTTTCTTCCTAGACATGGACCACTGGCTGTAATAATATATTTTGTGATTATAAAACATGCAGAAAGGAAATTTACAATGAATGAAGTAAAGACAAAATAATATCTTAAAGTTATTTTTATAAAATTTTATTTATTAATGTTATAAGGTGTCCATAATAATTTCTTGACTGAGAATAATGTGATTTAATATGCTTTACTATTTTTAAAATCTGGGCTTAACCCCGATAGAATGATTCAAAGGGCAGGTTCTAAGTTCAGTTTGTTTCAATGCTTGATTTTAATGGCTGTCGTAGGTGAAAAAGCTACTACATGAACCTACATAGATCTACATTGGAACAAGCGTATTAATAACTGTGCTTGCGAAATCATGGCACTTGTTTTTCAATCTCAACCATCAAATAGGCAAAGGCTGTTGTTAACATCTGACTGCTAAATATTCATTAATCATGATGTCAATTAGTTATTCTTGAAAACAAATAGAAAAATATTTCATTTTTGTATTTTCAAGAAAAATATTCAGGATCACTGAAACTCTTATTTGGAATATTTTAAATTATGTTTGAAAACTCTATTTCTAAGTTCTTAAGTGTGTAGGTAGGGTATTTTTATTGATGATACTGGTTTTTATAGAACTAGTATTTCTGGGTTTTATAAAATGAACTATCTTAGTAACTTCTGATAGCATTTTGTAATTTCTGCCATCAGTTTCTTTCCCAACAAATCTGCATGTGAACGATACCATGAATACATTTCTTCTTGTAATGCTTCTCTGTTTCCTCTCCAGAATCCATTCATTTAAAACAATCACTCCAACAGTTTTCCCATAAAGCATTCTTTTTATTTAAAAAGTAATTTATTGGGGTAGCTGGCAGGCTCAATGTTACTCTTAATATTGGTGTTCTAAGTTCAAGCCCCATGATGGGTATAGAGATGACTTAAAAATAGTATCTCAAAAAATAAAATAAATAAAAAGTAATTTACTGCTACAGAAATTTCTCTGGCATATCTTTCATTTAATTGCTGTCAATGAGGAACGCCTGGGTGGCTCAGTTGGTCAGCGTCTGCCTTCGGCTCAGGTTATGATCCCAGGATCCTGGGATCAAGTTGGGCTCCTTGCTCAGCAGGGAGCCTGCTTCTCCCTCTGCCTGCTGTCCCCCTGTTTGTGTTCTCTCTCTGACAAATAAATAAAATCTTAAAAAAAAATTGTTGTCAATGAAACAGAGCAACTACTTTGTGTATCTGTTCTTTGAAACATAATGGAGCAAATACCTAAGCTGAGCTGTATCAGAAGCATCTGAACTTTCATTCAACTCTTTGGTAAATCTCCTACATTGTATGATTTATTGTAATATTTATTTCTTTAAATCATCACTATTTTCTATGTAACAGTATTTACTGACAATGTAATACAAAAATGCATTTCAGTTTGTCACCATAGTGTTTTCCGTGTTCTCTCATTTTCACCGTTTCAGGAAGGACAAATGTTCCCTTAAGCTAATGACTATTTGTCTTTTAATAAGTTAAAATCTTCAAAAAAACCACCACCAACAAAAAGGACTCTAAATATTTATCGTTACTTAGACAAATACTATAAAGTACTGGTTATATCACTTGACTTAAAACATTCTTGAAAACAATTATAGAGGTTTGTCTTCATGTTTTGGATGCTTAGTTTTGAAATCTTTGGCTAATCAAGATGATTTCCAACCATCTTTAGCTAGTATCTCAAGGCACGATACCTACTTAGGAGGGATTCATGTTTAACAATAATGTATGGGAAATCATATTTCAAGTGGTTTTCCCATATATTTCCTTTTTAAAAATCTTTTTTTTTTTTTGCCAAATCTGATCAGATCATCATCATTTTACGTTATAAATATGGCTGAGAAAGAGCTCATGTCAGGAACAGAAGTCAATGTGAGCTTTTTCACTTGGTTATCGTCTGCCCTTCCTTGCACTGTCAGTATTAGGTTGATTTGTTAATTTACAGGAATATGTTAAAGCCACTTGTGTGTTTTGTGAGGATTAATATTGTTAAAACTACTAGATTCTGAAATACAAAGGACAAACTTGATTCAATATTGTATCCTAAAAGCTAATGAAAGAATAGGTCCATCACCCCCCTATAATTGCCTCACTCACAGACCCAGGGAGAGTTACAGTAACAATCTTCATATGAAATTTCAGTAAAGTTTCATTTTGTCCTTTCTTCTCACATATCAAAGAATTGTCTTGTACATCCCCAGAGGCATTTGCATGCATGTGGAACCAGATACCTCCAAGAGGAGGTATCTACTTTATAGTTTATCTCTAGCCTCAACTGAAGCACTTGGCATGTAGTAGTAACTCAGTAAATACCAATGGAACGAATAAGGAACTTAATGTCTGGCCTGTAAATATTATTTGTCTTGCATACTGTAGTGATAATAAAGGTTGAGCACTGTCAGTCTAAAAGAGGGTAGAGAGATGGAGAATCATGGTATTCTCCTATTGTTATATCCACCTGGAATGTACAAAATGGTTTATACAATCACTTTCCTCCACCATTTTCTTTTATATATTTATGTGACTTGGCACCATTTATGGCTGTCCATTGTATAAGGGTTGTACGTCTACTCTTAGTGATAGTTTTATGGAGAAAATTACTTAGTAAGGAAAATCACAAGAATTGGTATCAACAAAGTAAGCATTTTTTTTTAACCTGAGGTTCTTTGAAAGATTATGGAAGAATTCCAGAACACCTGTACAAAAATTCTGTACAGGTACAGAACACCTGTACCAGAACAATTATTCATGAATAGAATGACTTGAAAGCCACAAACAAATAGTGCTACTCATACAACATATGTTAGCTATAGATTATGCCTCCTGAATTGCTCAAAATCTATGAAATACCCAAAAACTAGAATGAAGGAGAGATGGCAACAACTCAGACAAGGAAGAATTTAAGTAACGAAAAGCTGACATTTTCCAATTTCAATTAAATGGCTTTAGTAGATTCAAAGGCAGTTTAATAGGGCTTGGGCAGAATTAAAGCATTACTGTGAAAGGTCACAGATAGATAATTGATTTGAGTTTGTAATATAAGTTTGCTGGATAAAAGCCGCATTAGTTAGGATCTCCATGGAGAAAGACTAGTCCCTTCAACTGACTTTGGTAGGTTCAGTTAAAATATTTTACCATTGAAAATTTCCTTAAGTTCATGAAAAAAGTTCTTCTTTAAAGATTAATATAAAGGGAAAAGTTTTATTTAAAAAAAAATCCTAAAGAAGGTTCATTAATATGGCTATATAATATACATTAAAAGGAATCTTAACACAGAAACACATAGGTACAAAGAAACCAGGTAAGAAGAGAGGTCTTAATTAATAAAATAAATGAGGGGAGCCTGGGTGGCTCAGTTGGTTGAGTATCTGACTCTTGGTTTCAGCTCAGGTCATGATCCCAGGGTTGTGAGATCGAGCCCCAAGTCAGACTCCCTGCTCAGTATGGAATCTCCTTGAGGCTTTGCCTCCTCTGCTTCCCCTCCCCACTCTCTAAAATAAATAAATAAAATCTTTTTAAAAAAAAATTATTTGACAGAGAGAGTGAGAGAGCACAGCAGGGGGAGCAGCAGAGGGAGAGGGAGAAGCAGGCTCCCCACTGAGCAGGGAGCCCGATTAGGGACTTGATCCCAGGCCCTGGGATCATGACCTGAGCTGAAGGCAGAGGCTTAAGAGACTGAGCCACCCAGGTGTCCCAATAAATAAATCTTTAAAAAATAAAATAAAATAAATGAATAATGTAACTCATGGTTCTAAAACACACTTAGATGCACAGCCCCTAATAGGAAAAATGCACTGAATTCAGAACCATAGATATTGGGGGAAAATACTCTTGTTAAAAAACCACATGGTTACTAAATGGGGTGCTATTTTTTACCTAAACGCACACAAGTAGGTCTGTTAATAAGAGAAAAGAAAGTAATAATTGGTGGTTGCAGTGGAAAAAACCTCAAGGAAAAATATTAAACTGAACATCAGAACAATCTTCTTGAGAGTATGAATTTTAGATTACTTAGTAGATTTAAGCTTAGTCACAATCATTGACTAATCTGTGAATACTAACATGAATGCAACATATCACAGAATTTCTGTAGTTAAATAAAGATGATGACCATTTGAGTCCACTAATCCGTGAATACTAACATGAACACAACATACCACAGAAAATTCTGTAGTTAAATAAAGACTTTGGCCATTGGAGTAATTTTCATTTCTAGTTTTGTTGGTCATAAGGCTAAAAAAAAAATTACAGGTCCCAAATACATAGAAATGGTGGGGAAAGGACTAATGTAGTTTACAAATCTTACAATTTTTAGAATTTTACTTGATTTCGTATCCTGGAAAATTGCTTCTTTGCGGATATGTTTAAAAAAAGAAAAAGGTAGAAAGATACCTTTGCTTGATTCTTTCCTTTTAGTTTTTTTGGGAATATAATTCCATTCCTTTGGAATGCTCTCACGCAAGCATTCAGGAATGCTGTGCTTGTTGAGGTTGGTCTCACAGCTTCTCCCAGAGCTCATCACAAATATTATCTGCTGTACGATGTCCTTGACAGCGTCGGTCAGTGCCAATCTCAAGCATCGGATGACCTCTAGCTCGGACTCTGTGCATGTTGAGACTTTAAAATCAGACAGCATATTAGAGTTAGCAGAATCTGGCAATATTTTGTGTGTTATTCAACTGGGAATTCAGTTTGTCAGTAATCTAATTTAAAGCTATAGAAAAGGAGAGCTGCTTTTAACTTTGAAATCATATAATTAATAAACAGTCCAAAAACATGTGGGAAATAAAGTTTCTTCTTAGTAATAAAGAAAATGGCAATTAAAATAACAGTGAATAACAACATTTGCTTGTGGTTTGGAACTCTAAAGGTAGAAATATAAATGGTATGACCTTCTTAGATAACAACTTGGCAAAAATATCAACACTTTAACATTTTACTTACCTGCTAACCCACTTATTCTGTCTCTAGGGCTTCATCCTAAGAAATTAATTACAATCATGTAAAGGATATAAAGGAAAATTGAAAATAATCGAAATGTCCAATAATTGGTTATTTGTTTAAATAGCTACACATCTATACAATAAAGCCATATATTATTCAGTAGAAAAATAAAGGCAGGGCGCCTGGGTGGCTCAGTTGGTTAAGTGTCTGCCTTCGGCTCAGGTCATGATCCTGGAGTCCCGGGATTGAGTCCCACATCGGGCTCCCTGCTCAGCGGGGAGTCTGCTTCTCCCTCTCACCCTCCCCCCTCTCATGTGCTCTCTCTCTCAAATAAATAAATAAAATCTTTAAAAAAAAAAAGAAAAATAAAGACAGGTTAGGAAAAGCATGACATGCTATTTATTTTAAATACACACAGGTACACACACACACACATAAAAGAATTAAAAGATGCACTCTACAACATTAACGGTGATTACTAATGACTGATGTGATTTCAGATATTTTCCTCTTCCTTTCATTTTTCCCCTTTTTACTTTTGTTTCTTTTGTATCCTCCCTCCCTTCTTTCCTTCTTTCTGCCATCCTGCCTGCTTTCTGATTATATATATTACCTACCATGGCTATGTATTACTTGTGCAATAAATGCAATAAAATTTTACTTGTTTTTTAATATGACAGAGAAGTCTTGGGGTAACCACTTGAATCAATACAGAAAAGTACATATATGTTTTTCCCCTCAAATTTTGAGGTAATGTTCCTTTTTTTTTTTTTTAACTTTTATTTACTTGAGTAATCTCTACACCCAACATGGGGCTCAAATTCACAACCCTGAGGTCAGGAGTTGCATGCTCTTCTGACTGAGCCAGTCAGGCACCCTGAGGTGTTATTTCTCAAATGACTCAATTCATTGTTAAAACCACCATGCTGCTGGAATGCCTGGGTGGCTCAGTCTGTTGAATGACTCTTGATTTCAGCTCAGGTCGTGACCCCAGAATCCTAGGATCAAGCCCCACATGGAGCCCCCTGTGGAGCCCTGCACTGGACTCCCTGCTCAGTGCGGAGTCTGCTTCAGGATTCTCTCTCTCCCTCTGCTCCTCCTCTCACACTCTCTCCCTCACTCTAAAATAAATAAATAGATCTTAGAAAAAAAAAAAAAGAAGAACCGCCATGCTTAAGAGGATCTTGATACTATCCAATATTGAGAGTTTAACTTTTTAACATAGTGCAATCATTGGGTGAGCTGTTGCTCTTTATGGGAATGGTGGAGGATAGAGCAGTCTATCTTTTCAAATGATGCTTCAAGACTTTAATTCATTGACAGGCATAAAGAAGCCTTCTTCCTGTATCTGTAATTAATATTTATTTTACTTGAACTCTGTGGAGTTATGGATTAAATACATCTCAGGTATCTAAAAATTCTAGAAAGCCAGAAATTCCCCTATTTCCTTTTATTAAAAGGGAATGTTTATTCCTTTTAAAATAAAATCAAGTTATTACAAATGATAAAGTAACGGTTGTATCTCAAAGAATTATTTAAAACCTATATGAATTAATTTGTAGGCACTATATACACTATGTAAGTATATGCTATTATTATTATTACCTAACATGAATTTCTGTAAAGTTTATAATATTATAGTATAGGGTGCCCAGTGTTCTCTTGATGCAGGGTTCTGAAACGAGCATGGGGTACCTATGGTAGGGGATAAGGTACGGATATAGCAAGAAGAAAAGGAAAAATAAGAAGTAGAGAGAATAAAGAAAATAAAGCAAGTGGCAAGCCCTTCTGGTTTCTGGCTCTGCATATAAAGAGCTTGGAAGTCACCACTCTGTCCTAACAACAAGGAAAAAGCTAAACAGATGGAAAAGTCAACAACTTTTCTTGGATCTGTAGAGAGGTGGGTACACCAGGCAAACCACTGTCCCCAAGACTGGAGTGACAGACAACAAATATAGGGAGTCACAGCTTACTGGCATGGAAACTCATAAGTACAACTACCATGGGAACAAGTGCCAAGGGAGGAAGTCTCAATTGTAATTGATGAATTGCTGGAGGCTCAGTGTGGACAAGTCTGCGAGTTAACACGCCAGGTGACCCTGTCATATGGAGGTTGCCACACTTGTGAGTTTTACCTCTATGAGTTCAACTAGGTGCCCATAGTAAATGTCAAGGAAAAATCTCCAAGAGCTTCTAGCAAGAGGAGAAGAAAAGGATTATTTTGAAATAAGTCAGAGCACTCTGTTCTTAAGGGCTGCCCTCAGGAGAAACTACTAAAATAGAGCCAAACCCACTGGGATATTATCAGATCCTAACTGACCTAGAAGAAGGGAAATATGTAACTTCAGCCCACTCTAGCCATATTCTCCTACATAAAATGGGAGAAAAACCCCTGAGAAACACTTGTGAAGTACACCATCCAGAGGTATAAGCCCACTAAAGACTGAGACCTAATCATAGGACTATAGAATGCTTCTCCTCCCCCAAATCTCTCCCCCACATCACTGAAAGCCTCTTTATAGCAGTTTCTTTTACCCAATACATCACGTCCAGTTTTCAAGAAAAAAATTACAAGATATACTAAAAGGCAAAGAACACAATTTGAAAAGACAGAGCAAGCATAAGAAACAGATACGGCCATTAGAATTATCAGACAAGTAATTAAAATAACTATGATTAATAAGCTAAGGATTCTAATGGATAAATTAGACAGCATGCAAGAACAAATGGGTAGTGTAAGTAGAGAGATGGAAATCTTGAGAAAGAACCAAAAGGAAACACTAGACATCAAAAATAGTGTAACAAAAATGAAGAATGCCTTTCTTTGGCTTATTAGTAGACTGGACATAGGTGAGAAAAGAAACTCTGGGCTTGAAGATATCTCAATAGAAATCTCCAAACTCAAAAGCAAAGAGGTCAAAGTCTGGGGGGGGGAGAAAAAAAAGAACAGAATACCCAAGGACTGTGGGACAACTACAAAAGGTGTAACGTATGTGCATACATGTAATGGGAATACCAGGAGAAGAAAGAGAAAGGAACAGAAGAAATATTTAACACAATAATGACTGTGAAGTTCCCCTCGATTTACTATCAAACACAAACCACAGATCTAGAAAGCTCAGAGAACACCAAGCAGGGTACATGCTTAAAACTACTCATACACATATCATTTTCAAACTACAAAAAAGCAAAGAGAAAAAAGTCCTGAAAAAAGCCAGAGGAAAAAAAATTATCTTATTTATAGAAGAATGTAGGTAGGAATTAACATCCAACTTTTCAGAAACCATGCAAAGAAGAGTGGAGTGAAATATTTAAAGTGTTGCAAAAACAGCAACAACAACAAGAACAAAAAACAAAACCTGAACAACCTAGAGTTACGTCCCCTGCAAAATTATCCTTCACAAGTGAAGGAGAAATAAAGACTTTCTCAGACAAACAAAAATTGAAGACATTTGTTCCAGTAGACCTGTCTTACAAGAAACATTAAAAGAAGTTCTATAAAGAAAAGGGAAAGAATATACAGGGAAAACTTGGATCCACACAAAGTAAGGAAAGACATTGAAGAAGGAGTAAGTGAAGGTCAAATAAAAATTTTAATTTTTCTTTTTCATAATTGATCTAACAGATAAGTCTGAAATAATTCCTACAAGTATTCACTTATGTATATATCTTATACCTAAGTGTACAAAAGTTGAGTCCCTCATGACTGCTGTAGGGTCCCAGGTTCTAGAAAATATTCAAGACTTAGAGACTATTTCATATTTACAGAGAAACAATTTACACAAAGACCAAGGACGTTTCACAAACTTGAAGTTCTGATCCTTTGAAACACCCCATACAATTCGGGCTGTATTAGTAAGTGTAATACCTTTTTCAAGAGACTTGACTGACCTTGTGGAGAAGGGTTTGCTCAAAGTGTAGATGAAGAGAAGACTAATTAGGAGTGAGTAGCATTTTTGCTATCTGGTAGCAGCACATAAAGGCCATTGGTATCTTCCAGGTCATTTTCAGTACAGTTTTGAGCTAAGAGTCAAAATGGTTCAAAAACTTAAGAGTTGAAGAATAAATAGTGGTTGAAGCATGTGGGTCACCAATTCTTTATAATCCTGTGAGAGACTCACAATTCACCTGAATAACTAAAAGCCAAAGGGGTGGAGGAACTTTCAAGGTTATTTTTCAAGGTTCAGTTCCATAAAGTCTACATCAGAAGTAATTCAGTCTTTTTAACTGGAAAACTGTCGCTCCTTTGGGTGAAGAGGTAGCCATAAGAAATACATGGAAACTAGGAGATAAAACTTTAAAAGGAGATAATTATTACACAGCCATGAAGTGATACATTCAGGTTTTTAAAATCATTACAAAAGTTATCTACTGCTATTTTTCAGGGAAAATGACCAAGAGAAGTTGTAACATAATGACTTTAAACTAGCTCAAAAGATATTCAAGTAATGTCTAGAGGATAGTCAAAAAGTCCAGGAAGAACAAAACCATGAATATGAGCAAGTGAGATTTTTTTATATGGGTCCCAGAAATATTTTATGCAAAGGTAGTTTCTAAAACAGTGTATAAAACAGTTTATAGGTCGACAGCCAAATGTAAATGATGTAAATAGTTAACGGACTAACTACTAAGTTCTCATTCTTTGTTTTCCCAAGATATTATGTAGAATTAAAGCCAGGAGATTAAGTATAAAATAATGCAAGAACTTTTTCACCTGGCTCTGAAGGTGGGGCAACACACGAACACTTTCTATTCAGATATGCAACTTGTTCTGGCTTTAACATCCATTCTAGCTGTAGGCAGAAGAATAGTACAAATGTAGAAATATATGGTCCCCAAAGGAACAATAGAACATGCTTGCCTTGTAGAGACAGAGACGCTATGGTCATAATAATAAATGCCTTTTACATTTAAAGAAAATTGACCAGTAGTTTTGTCCATCAGTTTATTGAATAAATACATCTAAGAATTACAAAATATTTTTTCACGTGTTACTAAGGTCTTATATGCTCAATAGCAAAACATAATCTATGCTAAATATTAAAATAATTTTTATGAAAGGACACTTCCTAATAATAATTTAAAAAGAAAATCTGCATTACATAATTCCCCCACCCCCCCAACCTTCCTTTCACCTTGTCGCAAGTATACTATATTTTGTTTTCTCTTTTATTTTTTTAAAGATTTTATTTATTTATCTGACAGAGAGAGAGAGAGAACAAGCACACAAACAAGGAGGGAGCAGCAGAGGGAGAGAGAGAAGCAGGCTCTCCACTGAGCAGGGAGCCCAACGTGGGACTCGATCCCAGGACCCTGGGATCATGACTTGAGCCAAAGGCAGACGCTTAACCGACTGAGCCACCCAGGCACCTCTGCAAGCATACTATATTTGATAGGACCGAATGGTTAATGATTCCCAAAGAAACATTTATACTGAAAAAAAAAGTAAGATAAACTTTTACAAATAACAGACTCAGCATAAGTGACAACAATAATATTTTAAAAACACCTTTAAATATATATTTAATTATCTATAAAACACTTCTTTTACAAAGAGTAAATTTCTCATACCTGGGATGTTATATAGAGAGTCCCATAATTGTTCTTCTTCCATGTAGCTCACAAAAACATTTCCAAATGTTTGTGGAGAAAAACTGCAATGGTATAATACTTTAAAGATGGTTTCTATCAAGCTGGATCCTTGGTTCAGATTATTGTCTGTATCAGAAGCTTGTTCTTGAAAGGTACATTCTTGGAAAGAATAAAAGTGATTTAGTAAGATAGCTTTCAGTGAATGTGATTAAATTCTTATCACTTGGGGCGCCTGGGTGGCTCAGTCGGTTAAGTGTCCAACTTGATTCTGGCTCAGGTCATGATCTCAGGGTTGTGAGATCGGGCCCCTCATCAGACTCTGCACTGTGTATGGAGCCTGTTTAAGATTCTCTCTCTCTCTCTCTCCCTCTGTCTCTGTCTCTCTCTCAAAAATAAATAAATAAATAAATGAACAAATAAAGAAATTCTTATTACTTACCCACACATAATGCACTAAAACTGTATTTGATTAATATTTACATAATAAGAGAAATGCCACATTCTTTCAGAGTAATGTCCCACCAAACCCAATATTGTTACTGAGATTCTTATGCTATCTGTGGGGGGAAAACTGTGAGAAGGGCCACAATGACATCACTTCAAAAGGCAAAGCTAGTTTACCTTTATGTCAGACTTCTCTTTCTCTTAAAGAAACTTTTTTTGATTCCTTTTGTCATTTAAAATTAATATACATTCATTCTAAAAATATAAAAAAAACCACAGACAAGTAAGAAAATTGAAATTGTGCCAAATCCCACCAGCCAGTGAGAGCCTGTATTTGGTGCAGTGTTTCGTTTGTATTATATACAGATATGCATAAATGAATATATATATGTGTAACTTGAACACCAAATAGAATTATTCTATACATATTCTTTTGTTATCTAAAACCTACTTAAAGCCAGTTGAATCTTTGTATCTCTCTTCTGGATTTGTGTTCTGAACATTATTGTACCCTTTATTCAGAACATAAGTTTCATGGAAATTCAGTTATAATCTTCTCAGAATTATGCTATACATTTACAAATACATAAATCAAATAAATTTACAAATGTTTACAAATAAATCTACAATAAATTTACAAATGTTTCTTAAACCCATAGATCCTGTCATTTAAGACTGAAGAGCTTTATCAATTGTTTCCTCAGGAAAATTATTTAAGGAATTCCCACAATAACAGAGCCACTTTATTTTATTTTTTTTTAAAGACTTTATTTATTTTTCAACAGAGAAAGAGACAGCGAGAGAGGGAACACAAGCAGGGGGAGTGGGAGAGGAAGAAGCAGGCTTCCCACTGAGCAGGGAGCCCGTGATCCCAGGACGCTGGGATCATGACCTGAGCTGAAGGCAGATGCTTAACGACTGAGCCACCCAGGTGCCCTAAAAACAGAGCCACTTTAATTGCCCTTTTCAGTCCTCATCTGGCTCCATTATGACTTCCTCAAAGATAAGTAATCATAAGCTCCTACACTATTGTATTGATAGGTTGGACCGGAAAGGTGAAATAATAATTTTGTTTGGACTAATTAGCATTATATGCTCAGTATCATAATATGTAAAAATATTTATTGGATTAAAGATAACACATAACATTGTATGTTAACTACACTGGAATTAAAATAAAATAAAGTAGAATAAATAAATAAACATGTCTTATATCTTATATTTTAAATATCTTGAATAAATAGAATCTAGATCATTTCGGAATGAGTACATTTCTTCTCCATGCTCATTTGGAAGCTTATCACTTTTATGTTTCCTGTGGATAATTTTATCTCTGTGATTTGACTTTCAGGATCTAGAAACCCCACCTTGGGGTTTTTGCTAGGACTATTGGTAAAGTGGCATTCCCTCTCTAAGGAGTTGCTAAGCTGGTATAAAGTAGGCTGGAAGTTACTGATGGGTACTTTGGGGAGGACCTGGCTGAGAATGAATCCAATACAGTAAGAAGCAGAACCAAGAGATAGGATATTCCTGATGACATAACCCTGAAAACTTGGATCCAGCAATGCCTATATATTTATGTTAGCTGAGCTGATAGAGTCTCCTTTATGCTTAAACCAGTCTAATTTGGGTTTTTATCGCTTGCAGTCTAAAGCCTAAAAGGTTAAATGACAAAGAGTCCTAATCTAGGCATTCATATTTCCACCTTTTCTTTTCAAATAATCTCGGCAGTTCTCTGCCCTTCCCTCCCTCCAATCCCTCTGACATACAACTATCAGTTATCCTTCGCGTCATTCCCCCATGTGTAAACCTTCCCCTGAAATTCCTTAGCCTGACAATCAAGAGTTTGCACCATCTTTTCCCAAATGATATTCCAATCCCCAAATATCTGTTCCACACAGATTGGTATATTTGCTCTACATCATAAATGTTCCCTCCCATCTCCTTTTGTTGGTTTATGCTATTGCACTAGTCTAGAATGTTCTCCTCCAACAAAATCCCCATGGTTTAATTAATCAGTTAATGTGTCAGCGGTCATATTACACTAGATGCTGAGGCCTATGCCTTCCAGGGAGTTACTGTGTATATGTATATATGTTCGTGAGGGGAGGGAATGAGAGGTCTGTAACCGATCACTACAGCAATGTAAGGATAAGTAGCGTGACCGTACATCCTGGTTTTCTTGGGGTACTCCTGATTTGTCTGTTGTTCTGTCATAATTACTTACTAGCATCCTCTTTTAAAAGGGTCCGAGTTTAGATGACATATTATTCAATCATCTTAAGTCTAAGTGGTTTGAGAATAAGGCACAATGAGGGGCACCTCGGTGGCTCAGATGGTTGGGCATCTGCCTTCAGCTCGGGTCATGATCCCAGGGTCCTGGGATCGAGCCCCTCACTGGGCTCCTGGCTCAGTGGCGGGCCTGCTTCTCCCCCTTCCTCTGCTTCTACCCCTGCTCATATTCTCTCTCTCTCTCTGTATCTCTGTGTCTCGAATGAATAAATAAAAAAATCTTTAAAAAAAAAAGAGAAAAGGGCACTGTGAAAATATAGCACAATACAAATAAATACAAATAAAGATGATGTTTGAAATTTTTTCAGAGAAAGTCTTTAAGGAGGAGGAGAAGTTTATCAGCCTGACAAGCCTGAGGTACTGGTACTTTCCGGCAACACAGAAGGTTTAGGGGGATGAAGAGAAGGCAGGAAGCTGTTGGCAGGGTGACACAGCGGAAGTGTGCCAGGTGTGAGGGAGGTGGGAGACGAAGCTAGTCAATCACCACAGCATGCGTAATCTAGGGCTCCATGAACCATGCAGTGAGAATGCAGTTGGAGAAAGGGGGTGGGATATGAGGAATAATTACAATAAAAAATAATTATTATTGTTATTACCATAGAAACATGTCAAGATGCTTCAATGAAATATGATTTTTTAAAAAATTTTTCTCTGTTTTCCTTTGCCCTGAAATAAAGTAGTCTGTTTCGGTTTCCTTGCCACAGAGGGTTTTGCTATTGGAAAAGCACAAATAGACATTGAAGTCAGCTGCCTTCCTAGAGTTAAAAAAAAAAAAAAGGAACGAAAGAAAACTAAACCTTTTGAGTTGTTATTTGAACGACACGAAATAGCTATTTTTTTGTAAGCCAAAACAGGTAAAATATTGGCACCACCATAAGATACCAAAGTAGAATGGTGTGTGTCCTCTGAAAAAGGAGATGCTCTGGGACTGAAAAGCAAAGCCTCTGGGTCTGCAAGTAGCAGTGCCCAGGGAGGCCGGTTGGGGGGGGTTGGCACTGAGGGAAGCTGGCTCCCTGACTCGGGCTCTAGGCCTCATCAGAGGTTTCAAGCCCCACCCGATGGCGCACCTGAATGCACCATCTGGACAGGGATACAAGGTATCTCTGCAGGAACTAGGTGCCTGGGTAACTGATGACCAATAAAGCCTCACAGGGACCTTAGCACCACCCTGGGACTGGGGTAGGAGCCCTAAGAATAGCATTAAATGTTCTGCCAGCCTGGTAGGATGGGGCTCAGAATTTTCATAACACTAATCTGCAGATGATGAGTGATTCTGATAGGGCTTTTACATCTGAGTTTATGAAATGAGCTTTATACCAGCTCTATAAAGGTAAAGTTACTATTCACAAAGTACTTACTGTATGCCAAACATCACAAGAACTCCTTTATATCTCATTTTGTCTTCATAATACTCCATGGAATGAGTGCTGATGATCCCAGTTTTCGGGATGAACACAGTAAAGTTGAGACAAATGAAGTAACTTGCTCTAAGATCACAAAGGGAGTAAGAATTTGCCTGTGCTATTTACATTAAACTAGAATCTCAAACGTCTCAAAGCCTGCTCTGCCATTTTTTTGACAGTAACCTCTGAATGCAGAGTACTCAGTCCAAACTAGATGTTTGGCATGTGGCAATTTGCTGCCTTCATGCAAAATCCTTTAATTTCTGATAACATTCTACAATTTCACATACGCTATCTCAGTACCTGTCATTATTTTTAGACTTTCTCTAGATGTGCATCTTATCTGGAGGCATTTTCCCACAGCACCTGGAGCAGTGCTATGCGTTTAACTAAGGTTTTAACACTAACGAAGGAAGAAAAAAAGGCAGAGGGGAGAAAGAGATCTCTTGAGTATTTTTGGTTGGGTCTTGGTCCATCTAGAAATTGGATTTTCTGGAATGAAATTTATCTCCTAGTCACAGTATTCAGAGACTTCTCCCCCCAAGTTTCATCCTCCTCATAAGCCACTGTATCTGCTCCCGTTGCCTTCTCCTTTGAAACCCTCTTCTCTCTTGACTTGCTCATGGCCATGCTCTTTGGTTTCATGGTACCTCATCTTTTCTATAGCTCTTTCTCTTTTATCATCTTGAACCAGGTTGGCAAACTTTGTCTGGAGAGGGCCAGATGGTAAAAGTTTGAGGTTTTGCAAGCCATTTGGTCTCTGTCTCAGCTGTTCAACTCTGCTGTCGTAACACAAAACTGGTCAGAGACAATACGTGAATGCAGGGCCAAGGGTGTAAATAAAACTGTTTACAGAAACGGTAGTGAGAGGGAGAAGTGGCATCGGCCCGTGGAGGCTTCCCCAGAACCTTGGCCTTAGCCTTCTTTGAACCTCACTGCTTCACATCTAGCTTAGCGATTCTCTTATCTTTTGATTTCAAAGACCCCTTTTGTGAAGAAGTTTCCAAATTCATCACCTCTAAATCTAAGCTGTCCCTTTCATGTTCCTTGCTGTATTCTCTATTTCTGCCTAACACCCCATTGTCTATTCGTCTCCAGGGTCACTGCCTTAGCAATTTTTACTCCTTCTCTGAATTGATAGATGTTATAAGTTAAATGTCTCTCCCCTCAATTCCCTCTTGATAATGAATCAAATATTGATTTTTTAAAAGTTTTTATTTATTTATTTATTTATTTATTTATTTATTTATTTAGGTAATATCTCCACCCTATGTGGGCCTCGAACTCACAACCCTAAGATCAAGAGTTGCATGCTCTTCTAACTGAGCCAGCCAGGTGCTGCTCAAATGTTGAATTTTTTTTTTTCTAATTGTGTGCCTTCTCTTTTCCTAACGCTATTAATACACTTTAGGTTTTTTTTTTTTTAACCTCTTATTTTAATCAAAACACTTGCCAGAATATGCATTAAATCTAACTCCTCTGGCTACCTTTCAAAGTCCTCCATAAACCATGCCTCACAAATCCAGACTTATCACTTCCTATTACCTCCAATAATCCAAGGTAATTTCTAAGTCGAACTTCACCCACTGTCTAAGAAGGTCTGGATGGAGAGTGAGCCTCAGCGGATTCTAGATGTTTCTAAGGTCTGCGCCCTAGAAACCAGGTGAAAACCAAGGCCTTTGTGAGGCACTCATGCACAAACCTTGGTTTTCCTTAGACTGTGAAGTTCTTATACTACAGGAATTTTCCTCTGCGTTCTTTTTCATTCTCCTATCTCCCATTCCTTTCAAGAAGACTCAGCTAGAGTTCTATTTTTTTTTTTCTTTTTGCCTCTTCTTTTTAAGTTAGTCCCTTCCCTTTTCCTCCACGTGCAGGTCTAACCCTTTCCTTTTCCTTTCTCTCTGCCTTCTGGACCAGACACTTATTTATTTGATGTAAAATCCTCCAGGTGTGTCTAGAATTTTCAGTCATGAAAGACATAAAAATCAATGAGTTGTAGATCTCCGTAAAGTATCCATTGTTCAGACAAATGTCATCTACTTGGCCTCACCTCGCTCAGTCAATGTTACCCAAGAGGTATTTGCCCATCAGATCTACAACTAACCCAGGCCTGCACTCCCTTATTGTTCTCCCCTTTAATATGAGTCACACTCCCGTCCTTCTCGACACTTCAAGCTAAGGAAGGAGAGGGGACTCTTCTCAGTGGTGAGCTTGGGGCCCACCAGACCGCAGGGAGTTGCATCCCCTGGCCTGCTCTCCCCTCTGTTAAGTCTATTAGGGCTGGTTCTGCTATTGCAAGGGAGTCCCGGGGCTTTCAGCTCTGTTGGTGGTTTTGGGAGGTGGTAAGGGGGCAGGTAGGGCAGTTGGCAGGACAGAAGGATCAACTTAACTCTGGAGATCAGTGGAGGCAAGCCATATTTAAAGCCATATTTTCTGACCCAGGTTTTACCAATAATAAAGCTGTTATTTTGAATTCCATCTGCTTCTCCTTTATCTATCAAATGTCTTATACATTTTATAAACAAATATAAGATTTGAAAACAGACTGCCTTTTCAGTAACACTGAAGGGACCTTTTCACGGCAGACACGATGGAGAACTGAACTCATTAGGACTTCAAAGGAAGGGTGGTTATCAGGAGAGCAGCTCCACCACCAACCCACCAGGAGATGTGTTTATTGCTACCAAAGATTTACACATACATGGTACACTAGCACTTTGCTTTCCAAGACTGCTTAATTTTTACTTTCTACCAAAGTGCTGTTAATGACAAGCTCCTGCTGAGTCACTAAAATGGATTTGGCAGCAATGTTGTTGAAGAGAGTGCCATGAGCTGAGGGATGCTGAATTAACCAGGCTCTAACGAGCATCCCTAACCAAAGGGAGGAAGTTGAAAGACTCACTTTAGACATAGGTATTAGAGAGAAAGTACAGGAATAGAAAATGGAGCATATAAAACCAGGACTCAAAACCTAAAACACCAGGCCGATAAACTAATACCCAAGAAACAGGGGATGGAGTATCACATGAAAATTGCTTTAAAGAAGCACTAAATTTGAATGTCACATCCTAGTTCACTATGAAAATTAACAAAAATAAAATCGAAACCTGACTGGAAAATTAGCTTGGAGTCTGTTGTATAAAAGGTAACAACAGATATAAAAACCTGCCATTTATTTACAAATTTTCAATTAAACATGGCTTGATTATTACTTTTCCCCCCCAAACTGTCCTTATTTTGGCAAAATTTTAAATTTTAAAGAAGTTGAAATGGGTCTTAAACTACAAAGACAAAAAAAAATCATTATTTTTCAGACATCTTCTTTCCCAACTTTTTCCTGGGAATTATCTTCTTGCTTTATGTTCTAAAATGCTCCTATACAAATTAAAGTTTTTCTGACTTATTCTATGCTGTTTTTCTCAGTACCCAAGTAAATTAAACATCAGATTTCTACCTCTTTTGAACTCTGTCTGTTTAAAAATTATTCTGGGGATGCCTGGGTGGCTCAGGCAGTTAAGTGTCTGTCTTTGGCTCAGGTCATGACCTCAGGGTCCTGGGATCGAGTCCTGCATCATCGGGCTCCTTGCTCAGCGGGGAGCCTGCTTCTGCTTCTGCCTGCCGTTCCCCCTGCTTGTGCTCTTGCTCTCTCTGTCTCTCTGACAAATAAATTAAATCTTAGAAAAATTATCTTGCAATATCTATAAATTTGTAAATGTAGATAGGCAAACTCTGCAAAACAGTTTTGTCTGTATCTACCTGTATCTACTAGGGCTCTTCTCTATGCTTTTCATAAGGTAAGATTTTCTCCAAAGTGCATTTCATGGGATGTTAATGGCTATTAGTGCATATGTTCTAGAAGTGCTGGCTTCAACAATATTAAACACTGGCTTTCTGCAGGATTTCTCAGAGCCTTTAATTATTCATGAACCCTGTGCCTCTCCAAGAAGGGATTTTAGTATATAGGGTTTTTTAAGCATTTTTGACCATAAAACCCTTTTTAGTATTACATCTAGCAGGACTCCTATTCCACAAAACTGAATCCAGAAATCCTGGCACTAATGTTTACAAATAGACTCTTAAATTAACTTCAAGCCCTTTAGGTTTACAAATGAAAGTGAGCAGTTCCAGTGAAAAAGGAAGCAAGGTAGAAGTACAAAGGGTTACTCTCCATTAGGAGACTGCCAATTTGAAAAGAAATCCTATCACCCAAATTGGATTTAATTTTAATTCAACTGAATCATTTTGGAGCAAAGAAGGATTCTGCTTTACCAGTAGACACTGGCAAGTATAACAAAGCACGGCCAAAAGAGGTCTTCAAAAACTGATTCTTAACCCACAGATTTATACCAAGTTCTAACGATCTGATTAAGAAACACAATGAAATTATATGGCTGGCAGGCACCTTCCAGGGAAGTCAGTAAATATTTGGTCACCAAATGAGTAAATATTTGTTGACTGAATGAATAAAAGTCCTCTGGTATCTGTGACAAGGGTGACCTCATTTCTTTTTGAATACTTTCAGTGGTGGGATTTCCACTACCATCCAGGCAGCCGTCCCTCTTCTGGGCAGCTCAAGTAGATAAAGAAAACAAGCAGAGTTGTGAACAATTTCCTCAGGTGCCATTAGGGATGAGAATTCAGGTTTTCTGACTGACAGAGTGACAGCCAAAATCCATCTCCTTCTAACTCATTCCCAAGTATTTCTACTTGCTGACTTGGATAGCCTATTTTTTTTTCTTCTTACATGAATACTTAAAATATCTGCCCATAGCTCTCCTAGCTCCTCTAGTCTTTTCTTTTCCAAGTTATACATACCCGGTTTATTTAAGTAACGTATGGCCTGGTTCACATCTTACCTTTTCACTCTTAAATGGGCAATCTCCCTTTAAACAAGTTGCACCAAGAAAAGACCGTGATACTTTGGGCAGGATCTGATGACCACTAAGCACAGGTGGACTAATCGGTCCAAACTCTGTAGGTGGCAGCCCTAGATAGTAAGAGATAAGCTTTGAGCTCCACCTGTGCTCCCCAATACATAAGGCCCCTAGATATCCATATATATTGTCAAACCGAGTTAAAGTTATTTCAAGGGGAAATTCCTTCTGTAGGCAGATACCAAGCCTATGTAGACAGTGGAAATGTCTATCTACCCAGACCTTGGGAAAGAAGTTAAAAGTGCCATGCTAAGGCTATATGCAGGTCTCCCCTCCAAACGACTACAATGCAGAGAAGTGATAAAGCCGCTGTGGGAGCCTGGGTACTGCACAATATTCTAGCACAAGGGTTGGCAAGCTCAGGGAACAAATCCAGACTGATGGCCTGTTTCTGTACAGCCCACAAACTAAGAATGGTTTTTACATTTTTAAATGGTTGAAAAAAATCAGAAGCAGGATATCCTTTGTGACACACAAAATTATGTGCAATTCAAATTTCAGTGTGCATAAATAAAACTTCATTGGCATACAGCTGATGGGATTCAGACATGCTACCCCCGAATACGGTACCTTGACATACTGAGTATTTTAAGCTGAAGGAGTTTGAGAAAACAGCAGAAACAGGAAGGTCACTCTGACCTTCCCCCTGCTCTTTGCTTCTGAAACGTTCATAAAATCCTCATGTGAGAGGTGCCCTCTCTATACCAGGAAGATAGGAGCATCCTTATCTCCCAAGTCAAAAGGACACTAAGAAGGATCCTAACAAGTAGGCCTTGCTAAGCTTCCCCCAACTTACTACTCTTAATTCATACTCTTTGACCTATCATGTTTCTCCATGACTGTCCATTCTTCATTAAACAAACCTGGCATAAAAATACTCCAGTCAAACTCTTTCTTTGGGTCTTCATGTCCTTATGAAGGCTCCTGTTTCATGTAAAACTTGTATTAAATAAATTTGTATGCTTTTTCTCCTGTTAATGTGTCTTTGTCAGTTAAATTTTCAAACACAGTCAGGAACCCTAAGACGGCTGACGAAAACTTTTTCCTCCCCCGCATAGCCACGCTCATTTGCTTAGGATGGCCTGTGACCTTCTGTATGCCCCAGTGGTAGAGTGTGGTAGTTGTGACAGAGATGCCACAGTCTACAAAGCCTAAAATATTTACTATCTGGCCCTCTGTAAAAAAGTTTGCTGGCTCCTATTCCAGAGCACTGGAAGAAAATGTACATATATTCCAAATATCTAATACTAACAAACATCCTCCATCTACTCCCAAATAGCCTGTAAGTAAAGTCAGTGTCTACTCTTCAGAGACAGCCTCTATCACCCAATCTGTCAATCTTTCCTCAGCCATTCTGTTGTAGAAAAGTACTCCATGGTACTTATTAGCAGCTGAACTTACCTAATTTTTTCTACTTCTTTACTTTATAAGGTCTGTCCTCTCCAATTTTCCCCAGCAATTAATTCCCCCAAATACAAAGGCAATATGGCATGTCACGCTTACTATTGTATTCTTCAGCTGAGGACAGTGCCTTGTACCTAGTTGAGGCCCATTAAATATTAGTCAAATAGAGAACATATTTATAAAACCAAGTAACCAAACATTTTCAGAAATTAATTCAGAAGAATATTGTTTCTTATTTCTAAGGATGAATACCTTCACAAAGTCTCATGTTTTTATTTTAGAATTCATTTAAAGACAATAGTTAATACTGTCACAAAATAATGGCCCTTCTTTCTTCTAATGAGGACCTCTTAAACATCAAGTGGGCAATTTATTCAATTTCTCTGTATCTAAGTTTTGTGATTTATAAAATGGTCCTAATAATCCAAGGGTCATAAATGAAATAATACTTTAAATCGCTTTGAGTTGTTGGGGAAAAAGATGCTACATAAATTCATGATAAGAGTATCATTTGTAATATAATGCCCAATCATTTTGCACGCTAACACTAGAAGCACATTAACGACTAAAGAAGACACATGTTCCTGTAGTTATATTAGACCTTTTCTAGATGTCATCAAGAGATAGAACATAAGATATTTCAGCCACTGTCAAGCCAGATTAGATTTGATTCTATGTAGGAGAAGTATTACAGCAAAATTCATGCGACCAGTCTCCCAAGCTGTGTGGGAAGGTTCTCAAGGAGTGTTACAATATTTAGGACCTGGGAATATTTATTTGGCCCAGTTCTCATCTTCACACCCTAGCATCTTGACAGCTCCTTGGGCAATACCTTTTCAGACACACAGGTGTCAAAACAGAAGCCCCACTTCCTAGAAGGCACTTAAATATATGCTTAGAGAGAGGGGAGAGTTTCTAACAAGCAGAGGGAGAGACCACTGCATTGGGGCCACAGGAGGAGTGATCGGAGAAGAAAAATACATCAGGTATATTCTTATAGGCATTCAGTATAAAAGAAGAAAAGAATCTAATACAAATTAAGTATCTACTAAGTGTCAAACAATGGTATTTCATATATATTTACTTTCCTAAGCCTCAAGATGAACCCATAACGTCATATTAGTATTCCATTTATTTTTATTTATTTTTTCCCAATATACTTTCTTTTTTTTAAATTTTATTATGCTATGTTAGTCACCAAACATCATTAGTTTTTTTCCCCTTTAAATTTTTTATTGTTATGTTAATCACCATACATTACATCATTAGTTTTTGATATAGTGTTCCAAGATTCATTGTTTGTGTATAACACCCAGTGCTCCATGCACACGTGCCGTCTTTAATACCCATCACCAGGCTAACCCATCCCCCCACCCCCCGCCCCTCCAGAACCCTCAATTTGTTTTTCAGAGTCCATCGTCTCTCATGGTTCATTTCCCCACCGATTTCCCACCTTCATTCTTCCCCTCCTGCTATCTTTTCTTTTTTCTTAACATATATTGCATTATTTGTTTCAGAGGTACAGATCTGTGATTCAACAGTCTTGCACAATTCACAAAACTCACCATAGCACATACCCTCCCCAATGTCTATCACCCAGCTACCCCATCCCTCCCACCCCACCCCGACTCCAGCAACCCTCAGTTTGTTTCCTGAGATTAAGAATTCCTCATATCAGTGAGATCATATGATACATGTCTTTCTCTGATTGACTTATTTCACTCAGCATAACACCCTCCAGTTCCATCCACGTCGTTGCCAATGGCAAGATCTTACTCCTTTTGATGGCTGCATAATATTCCATTGTAGATATAGACCACATCTTTATCCATTCATCTGTCGATGGACATCTTGGCTCTTTCCAGAGTTTGGCTATTGTGGACATTGCTGCTATAAACATCGGGGTGCATGTACCCCTTCAGATCCCTACATTTGTATCTTTGGGGTAAATACCCAGTAGTGCAATTGCTGGAACGTATGGTAGCTCTATTTTCAACTTCTTGAGGAATCTCCATACTGTTTTCCAGGGTGGTTGCACTAGCTTGCATTCCCGCCAACAGTGTAGGAGGGTTCCCCTTTCTCCACATCCCCGCCAAAATCTGTCATTTCCTGACTTGTTAATTTTAGCCGTTCTGACTGGTGTGAGGTGGTATCTCACTGAGGTTTTGATTTGGATTTCCTTGATGCTGAGCGATGTTGAGCACTTTTTCATGTGTCTGTTGGCCATCTGGATGTCTTCTTTGGAAAAATGTCTGTTCATGTCTTCTGCCCATTTCTTGATTGGATCATTTGTTCTTTGGGTGTTGAGTTTGAAAAGTTCTTTATAGATTTTGGATACTATTTATCTGATTTATCATATTTATCTGATATGTCGTTTGCAAATATCTTCTCCCATTCTGTCGGTTGTCTTTGGTTTTGTTGACTGTTTCTTTTGCTGTGCAAAAGCTTTTTATCTTGATGAATTCCCAATAGTTCATTTTTGCCCTTGCTTCCCTTGCCTTTGGCGATGTTTCTAGGAAGAAGTTGCTGCGGCTGAGGTCGAAGAGGTTGCTGCCTGTGTTCTCCTTTAGGATTTTGATGGACTCCTGTCTCACATTTAGGTCTTTCAACCATTTGGAGTCTATTTTTGTGTGTGGTATAAGGAAACGGTCCAGTTTCATTCTTTTGCAGGTTGCTGTCCAATTTTCCCAACACCATTTGTTGAAGAGACTGTCTTTTTTCCATTGGACATTCTTTCCTGCTTTGTCGATGATGAGTTGACCATAGAGTTGAGGGTTCATTTCTGGGCTCTCTATTCTGTTCCATTGATCTATGTGTCTGTTTTTGTGCCAATATCACACTGTCTTGATGATGACAGCTTTCTAATAGAGCTGGAAGTCCAGAATTGTGATGCTGCCAGCTTTGCTTTTCTTTTTCAAGATTCCTCTGGCTATTCGGGGTCTTTTCTGGTTCCATACAAATTTTAGGATTATTTGTTCCATTTCTTTGAAAAAAGTGGATGGTATTTTGATGGGGATTGCATTGAATGTGTAGATTGCTCTAGGTAGCATTGACATCTTCACAATATTTGTTCTTCCAATCCATGAGCCTGGAATGTTTTTCCATTTCTTTGTGTCTTCCTCAATTTCCTTCATGAGCATTTTATAGTTTTCTGAGTACAGATCCTTTGCCTCTTTGGTTAGATTTATTCCTAGGTATCTTATGGTTTTGGGTGTAATTATAAATGGGATCGACTCCTTAATTTCTCTCTCTTCTGTCTTGTTGTTAGTGTATAGGAATGCCACTGATTTCTGTGCATTGATTTTATATCCTGCCACTCTACTGAATTGCTGTATGAGTTCTAGCAGTTTTGGGGTGGAGTCTTTTGGGTTTTCCACATACAGTATCATATCATCTGCAAACAGTGAGAGTTTGACTTCTTTGCCAATTTGGATGCCTTTGATTTCTTTTTGTTGTCTGATTGCTGTGGCTAGGACTACTAACACTATGTTGAATAGCAGTGGTGATAGTGGACATCCCTGCCGCATTCCTGACCTTAGGGGGAAAGCTTTGAGTTCTTTCCCACTGAGAATGATATTCATTGTAGGTTTTTCATAGATGGCTTTTATGATATTGAGGTATACACCCTCTATCCCTATACTCTGAAGAGTTTTGATCAAGAAAGGATGCTGTACTTTGTCAAATGCTTTTTCTGCATCTATTGAGAAGATCATATGATTCTTGCTCTTTCTTTTGTTAATGTATTGTATCACATTGATTGATTTGTGGACGTTGAACCATCCTTGCAGCCCAGGGATAAATCCCACTTGGCCGTGGTGAATAATCCTTTTAATGTACTGTTGGATCCTATTGGCTAGTATTTTCATGAGAATTTTTGCATCCATGTTCATCAAGGATATTGGTCTGTAATTCTCCTTTTTGATGGGGGTCTTTGTCTGGTTTGGGGATCAAGGTAATGGTGGCCTCATAAAACGAGTTTGGAAGTTTTCCTTCCATTTCTATTTTTTGGAACAGTTTCAGGAGAATAGGTATTAATTCTTCTTTTAAATGTTTGGTAGAATTCCCCTGGGAAGCCATCTGGCCCTGGGCTTTTGTTTGTTGGGAGATTTTTGATGACTGCTTCAATTTCCTTCGTGGTTATAGGTCTGTTCAGGTTTTCTACTTCTTCCTGGTTCAGTTTTGGTAGTTGATACGTCTCTAGGAATGCATCCATTTTTTCCAGCTTATCTAATTTGCTGGCATAGAGTTGCTCATAATATATTCTTATAATTGTTTGTATTTCTTTGGTGTTGGTTGTGATCTCTCCTCTTTCATTCATGATTTTGTTGATTTGGGTCATTTCTCTTTTCTTTTTGATTAGTCTGGCCAGGGGTTTATCAATCTTGTTAATTCTTTCAAAGAACCACCTCCTACATTCGTTGATCTGTTCTACTGCTCTTTTGGTTTCTGTTTCATTGATTTGTGCTCTGATCTTTATTATTTCTCTTCTCTTGCTGGGTTTAGGCTTTATTTGCTGTTTTTTCTCAAGCTCCTTTAGGTGTAGGGTTAGGTTGTGTATTTGAGACCTTTCTTGTTTCTTGAGAAAGGCTTGTATTGGTATATACTTTCCTCTCAGGACTGCCTTTGCTGCATCCCAAAGATTTTGAACAGTTGTTTTTCATTTTCGTTGGTTTCCATGAATTTTTTTAATTCTTCTTTAATTTCCTGGTTGACCCATTCATTCTTTAGTAGGATGCTCTTTAGCCTCCATGTATTTGAGTTCTTTCTGACTTTCCTCTTGTGATTGAGTTCTAGTTTCAAAGCATTGTGGTCTGAAAATATTCAGGGAATAATCCGTCTTTGGTATCGGTTGAGCCCTGATTTGTGACCTAGGATGTGATCTATTCTGGAGAATGTTCCATGGGCACTAGAGAAGAATGTGTATTCCGTTGCTTTGGGATGGAATGTTCTGAATATATCTGTGAAGTCCATTTGGTCCAGTGTGTCGTTTAAAGTCTTTATTTCCTTGTTGATCTTTTGCTTAGATGATCTGTCCATTTCAGTCAGGGGGGTGTTAAAGTCCCCCACTATTATTGTATTATTGTCAATGTGTTTCTTCACTTTTGTTATTAATTGCCTCATATAATTGGCTGCTCCCATGTTAGAGGCATAGATATTTACAATTATTAGATCTTCTTGTTGGATAGACCCTTTAAGTGGAATATAGTGTCCTTCTTCGTCTCTTATTACAGTCTTTGGTTTAAAATCTAATTTGCCTGATATAAGGATTGTCACCCCAGCTTTCTTTTGGTGTCCATTAGCATGGTAAATTGTTTTCCACCCCTTCACTTTCAATGTGGGGGTGTCTTTGGGTCTAAAATGAGTCTCTTGCAGACAGCATATCGATGGGTCTTGTTTTTTAATCCAATCTGATAGCCTGTGTCTTTTGATTGGGCCATTGAGCCCATTTAAATTCAGGGTAACTATTGAAAGATATGAATTTAGTGCCATTGTATTGCCTGTAAGGTGACTGTTACTGTATATTGTCTGTGTTCCTTTCTGGTCTATGCTGCTTTTAGGCTCTCTCTTTGCTTAGAGGACCCCTTTCAATATTTCTTGGAGGGCTGGTTTCGTGTTTGCAAATTCCTTTAGTTTTTGTTTGTACTGGAAGATTTTTAATCTCTCCTTCTATTTTCAATGACAGCCTAGCTGGATATAGTATTCTTGGCTGCATACTTTTCTCGTTTAGTGCTCTGAAGATATCATGCCAGTCCTTTCTGGCCTGCCAGGTCTCTGTGGATAGGTTTGTTGCCAGTCTAACGTTTCTACCGTTGTAGGTGACATATCTCTTCTCCTCAGCTGCTTTCAGGATTTTCTTTGTCTCTGAGACTCATAAGTTTTACTATTAGATGTCGGGGTGTTGACCTATTTTTATTGATTTTAAGAGGGGTTCTCTGTGCCTCCTGGATTTTGATCCCTTTTCCTTCCCCACATTAGGGAAGTTCTCTGTTAAAATTTGCTCCAATATACTTTCTGCCCCTCTCCCTCTTTCTTCTTCCTCTGGGATCCCAATTATTCTAATGTTGTTTCTTCGTATGGTATCACTTATCCCTCGAATTCGGCCCTCATGAATCAGGAGTTGTTTATCTCTTTTTTTCTCAGCTTCTTTATTTTCCATCATTTGGCCTTCTATATCACTGATTCTCTCTTCTTCCTCATTTATCCTAGCAGTTAGAGACTCCATTTTTGATTGCACGTCATGAATAACCTTTTTGATGTCGACTTGGTTAGATTTTAGTTCTTTTATTTCTCCAGAAAGGGTTTCTCTAATAACTTCCATGCTTTTTTCAAGCCCAGCTAGTATCTTTAAAATCATGATTCTGAACTCTAGGTCCAACATCGTACTAATGTCTGTATTGAGTAGGTCCCTGGCAGTCGGTACTATCTTTTGTTTTTTTTGTTGAGGTGATTTTTTCCATCTTGTCATTTTGTCCAGAGGAGAATACATGAATGAGAGAACAAAATGCTAACAGGGTAACAACGTCCCCAGCAAATATAATCTAAACAAATCAGAAAAGACCTGAAACCAGGGGAAAAGAAAGGGAAAAAAAGAAAAAAGAGGAAAAAAAAGAAAAAGATAAAAACAAACAAAAACAGAACAAAACAAAACAAAAACAGAATATGATGGAATATGATCAGGCTGGTGCATAGATCAGTGCCACACACTAGATTTTGGGTCTATTTTGGTATGTTAGAAGAAAGTACCTCCCAAAATTTTAAAGAAAGAAAGACATATGTGTACAAAATAAGGGTTGATATGATGAAGGTATGGAATATGAATGTAAAGATGAAAATTATAAAAAATTTTATAAAAGGAATTGATAAGTTGTTTGAAAAAAGAAAGAAGAGGATTTAAAAAAAGAAAAAGAAAAAAGTAAGAAAGAAAAAAAAAGGGGAGAGAATGTGATCAGGCAGGAGACTACAAAAAAGCCATACACTAGAGATTTAGGGTATATTTTGATCTGTTAGAGGAAACTGTATCTCAAAATTTTAAAGAGAGAACAACTTATATATATATGCCAAAAATAAGGGTAACTACTATGAAGGGATAGAATACGACTCTAAAAGTGAAAAATAAATTTTTTTTTAAAAAGGGATTGATAAGATGTTGGTTGAAAAAGGGAAAAAGAAAAATTCAAAAAAAAAAGTTAAAAGAAATTAACTTTGAAAGACTAAAGAATCATGGTAAAAAAGCCATGAATTCTATGTGCAGTATTCCCCTAGCGCTGGAGTTCTGCCGTTCTCAATGATCGGTAAACTTGGTCTTGGCTGGCTGTTCTTGCTGATCTTCTGGGGAGGGGCCTGTTGCCGTGGTTCCCAATGTCTTTGCTGGAGGCGGAATTGCCCCGCCCTTGTGAGTCCGGGCTAAGCAAGGTGCTCGGGTTTGCTCTTGGGAGCTTTTGTTCTCTGCAAGCTTTCCGTACAGCTTTGGAGGACGAGAGTGAAAATGGCGGCCTCCCAATCTCCACCCTGGAGGAGCCAAGAACTCGGGGGCCCGCTCCTCAGTGCGCCCCCAGAGAAAAGCAGTCAATCACTCCTGTCTCCCCGGACTCCGGCCACACTCCGTGCTCACCCGGCCTGTGACGGAGCGTTTCTATCTCTGGCACCCGACTCGGTGTGGAGTCTCCAAACCCAGCAGATCCCCGCGAGGCGCTCCTGCGCCGCTCCTCCCGGGGGAGGAAGGGGAGTCTCCCCGGATCTGCCGCTTGTTGGGTCCCTGCTGGAGGAGCAGGGGCCCAACTGTGCTGCGGATCACGGTTTATGGCAACCCTGAGTTGAGAGCCCGCGCCTCGCCTCCGTCTCTGCAGCCGGCTTCCCTGCTCCAATACCTGGGAGCTCTGCTGCACTGAGGCACCCCCGGTCTTTCTGTGACCCCGAGGGTCCTGCGACCACACTGTCCCGCGAGGGTTCCACCCCCCACTTAGCCACTGGAGCGACGTCCCTCAGCGGAGCCGACTTCTAAAAGTTCCGACTTTGTGCTCCGTGGCTCTAGCACTTGCCAGAAGCGGCCGATGGAGGCCCCCTCCCCCGCCGTCTATCCTCCTGAATATCGCCTCGGATTCACTTCTCTGCCCGTCCTACCTTCCAGAAAGTGGTTGCTTTTCTGTTCAGAGTTGTTGCTATTCTTTTCTTCGATCTCCGGTTGAGTTCGTAGGTGTTCAGATTGGTTTGATCCCTATCCAGCTTAATTCCTGAGACCAGATGAAATCCAGGTCTCCTACTCTTCTGCCATCTTGCTCCACCCCCTAGTATTCCATTTAAAAATGAATGATACAGAATTGTTTCATGGAAATTTAACTGGCTTCCATTTGTTCATTCAATCAGTGCTTTTGAAGCATGTTTTATGTGCTTAGTATCAATCTGAAGTGTGGGGAATTAGGCCAAGCCCCAGGTATACAATGGTGACCCGTCCCTGCCCTTCTGGAACTTGTAGCAGCTGAGACAGACATTAAATACACAGTTATGTCCATTAACCATGCACTTAAAACTGGAAAGTCTTACAAAAGGAATTACGGTGGGACCTTATGGAACAACCAAAGATGACTTCCTAGGAAGTAATATTTGAGCTAAAAGATGATTAGCATCTGCCAGGAAAATGAAGAGGAAAGAAATTCTAGGCACAAAACACCACAACATTTCAAAGGTTCTGCAGCAGAAAACAACTTGGCATATGGGCCAAGTGAAAGGTTGTTGGTGTGAAGAGCAACAGCCTCTTTCCTCAAGACACTTCTGCAGGGACTTTGCTGTTATAAATATACAAACCTAGGATGCACAATCTAGACCAGAATATGCATGCTAAGCTGGAGGAGAGCAGGACACAATATGTTGGACACATCAGCCATAGTCAGAGCACAGTGGGCATTGGTCGTGTCCCAATGATAGGGTGCTTACCGGGTAAGTAGTGGGAAGCCACTAAAAGGATTTAGCAGGGGAGTGACAGAATTGGATCTGTATTTGAGTAAGATCATCCTTTCTGATTGCTGTGAACTACCTGGTAAAATGGTTTTTAAATATTCTTAAGGAAATTCTGTCTCTTTAAAAGCCAGGAATACAACAGAAAGACAAGCCACCTAGTCAAATTCCTTTGCCCTCTGTAGCAACAGATACCTTTTTGGATAGCCTTGTACTCAAAATGTGGTCCAGGGATCAGCAGCAGCAGGAGCAGTGTCACATGGGAGCTTGTGAGAAACACAGAGTCTCAGGCCCCATCCTAAGACCTACTGAATCAGAAACTGCAGGTTGTTTTTTTTTTTTTTTAAGATTTTATTTATTTATTTGACACAGAGAGAAACAGAGAGAGCACAAGCAGGGGGAGCTGCAGGCAGAGGGAGAAGCAGGCTACCCGCTGAGCAGGGCGCGCAACTGCGTGCTCCATCCCAGGATCCGGGGATCATGAGCTGAAGGCAGATGCTTAGCCAACTGAGCCACCCGGGGAACCCCAGAATCTGCAGTTTTAACAAGCTCCCCGGGTGACGTGTTTGCATGTTAAAGTCAAAAGCTTTGCTTTACATAACACCCTACAAGCACCCCACACTCAAGGAGACACAGCAGACCCTAGGTGGTAACTATTTCTGGGACTGTAAGAGTTCTATGGAGCCCGTCGATATTCTAAGCTAGTCAGTCCATTGTCATTCTAGGACAGGATCTTTGGTTTGAAAAGACTGGGACAAAAACTCACAAATAAGGTTCTATTGTTCCTAATACAAGTAGGGAACAAATCCAGTGAACAAAAAAAGATTGAACAAGTCAGAGTGCAGATGTCGTCACTAGCAAAAGCAGCCTAGGACATCAATGTTAGGTACACTAAGGGTATCAGGAGGGAGCATATTTTTACTTTTGGTCGTCTCCTTCAAGACAGTTACAAAAGAACACTTTGGTCGTACTTATCAAGTAAAACAAAACACACACACACACAGTATATAACAAAACACCAAGTTTCTGCCATAACAACCCTCTCATTATCCAAAAAATCAGGAAAATATTAACTGTAAAATAAGAGAATTTGAATGGATTCATTCATTTTAAGTCAACCATCCCTTTTCAGTGGTAGCAGCTTTTTCTAGAATTTTGTGTTAGGTCTGCTTCTTGATTATCTTCAAGCACTTTGTTACAAGGTTGAAAAGTACAAACAGTACTATCAAAATTATGCACTATATAGGTTCCTGACAACTCCCATGAATTGTGCAACTCTACAGTTTGGGAAACTTCCTCTGGTTTGGCCTAGATGCCGTGTGGTGTGATGGTGGGGAACACAGCCTCTGGAAGCCAGCTGTCTGGATCAAATCCTGCTTTGCTAATCACATGTCGCTTGGATATGTAACTTAATTTCTCTGAGTCTCAGTTTCTTCACCTCTAAAATGGAGATGAAAATTGTTCCTACCACACAGAGTTGTTATGAGGATTCAGTGAATAAACACATTTAAAGCACTCAGAAACGATGTCTGGAACATATTAAATATTATGTATTTGCTTGCTTCTTGTTGTTATATTACAAGTGAAAATCGCCAGAAGCCAAGAAGTTTCACTGGGAATCATTCTTGGGGCAACAGGCAAAGGAAAGAATGTTAGTCACACTTCATTCAAGTGTCACTAACAGGAAAAGGCCACCTGCTAACAAATGGGGAATTGCCAAATATTCGTTCCTTTGATGCCGCAAGTAAGAAACTGGTTTGGCCATGTGGTCTTAGTGAAGTAATTACCAAAACCATCACCCTAGGTTTTTAAAGTCAATAATCCAAAATAGTATCTTAAAACTTTAAAATCTTCTGTGAACCTCTGTAATTGACAGTTTTTTCCCTCAAATTTAAGATGGCCTTTCTTAAAAATAAAACCAACATTACCTTCTAATGCCAACTGAACTGTACCCAAAGAATGTCAGAAACCACCCCCATGTGAAATCAGTTTATTTTTATCAAGTTTTAGCAATGTGATCACTCCCTCAAAATGCTATATATTTTTATATAGGAGGAATTATTATCCATAGCAAAAACATGATTTCACTTCCTAGAAGTTTGCAGCCTACGAAGCATATATTATAAATTAAAATTTTACCATTCCTTTATTAAATTTTGCTATTTTCCACCCTCAGTGAGGTTGCATCTCATACAACAAGACAATCATTTCCATATATGATCTGCCGATTTAAAAAAAAATAAAGAGAAATTCTGATAAATCATTTTCATAGAGCAAAACCCAAAGTTATAGACATAAAAGAGATAAACTGCATGTGTTCTAACCTTTATAATATATGATTGTTTATCAAAAAATTTTGTACCTAACAGAATTTAATAATTGCTCATTAGACAAGGAGAACTTTGTTTTTTAAAATATGTATAATGAAAATACGTACTAAAAATCTATTTTTTTTCCTGAGCCAATTTAACAGAGTTAAGTTTTATCAATGAGACCAAAAAGACCCTATTTATAAAGGAAAACTCTCCCAAAAAAGTTGATAGTTATGTTGCTTGAAACATCTAATTCAGCATATCTTATTTCAAAATTTTGCTTTTCTAAATTACCAAATGGTTCTGAAATACTCTGAGACTTCTAATCAAATGAAATGAAAAGCTCCGCAAAAAATATTACAATTTATTTTTTATAGGTTCAGTTAGCCAGCATATAGTACATCATAAGACAAATTTATTTTTTATGCATAACAATTTCCATCTTGGTCTAGTTAATAAGATTCCTTAAGTATATTGTTTCTAACTTAAAGTGACAAGACTTCCACTGGAGCTTAATAAGTCAATCAATTGATTAGTAAATTCTGTCACTTCATTCTTATGGTATTTGCAGTCGCTAACAAAATTCCCTATAAGACAATACCAGAACAGCTATGCAACCCTAATGGTCAAACACCTAATGGCCTTTGAAAAAATTTTGAGCAGGTTGGGCAAATACCCTTCCGCACTCCATAAGAACCACCACTGAAGGTAACACAATATAGGTAACCTTTGATTACTAAAGGTTTCTCAAAAACCACATTATGTTATACATACTAGAAAGTGGATGTAATATTTTGGGTAAGTAAATGTGGAATACATTTGTAAGAAAACATGGTTAGATATTCATAACTACAATTGCTATGTGTAGTGGCTATATCAGCATAGTCGAAAGGTTTGGTCACAACTGATTTTCCAGGCTGCTCTACATAACTCTATCAATAGGAGACCATTTGTCTGCTGCGATCATGCCGTTGAGTTTTACTGATATTAGAGTAACTCGGCAGCCATGTCAGATACTATCCATGTTAGCCACCTTGCCTGAAAGCCCAGATTATGAAGTTTAAGGGAAGCTTAGTATTTTCTCTTCTAACTGATCATTGATTGTCCAATCACTAGACTTTTTCTATAAAACACTGCACTAGCTTGAAGAGGAATATAAAAATCTGGGATTGGCCTAATTACCTAACTGGAAAGGCCTGTTAAATACTTGTGCATCGGGACGTCATTGTTGATTCAACCTGAGAATGGGCAGATTACAGTTCTTCCAGATACCCTTAGCCCCACCCCATGATTTAATCTGTATGAATATTTGTATAGGAAGGGCAGGGGACAGAAAGCTCTGGCTGGGTTCAGAATCTAGGTTTAACCACCATTTATCAGCTATGTGTCCCTAGGCAAGTGAGATTATCTTAAACTCTAATGTCATTATTTTTAACAGGAGAAAAACAATAATAAATACTTTATTAGGTTATAAGAATCAATTGTGGGGGTGCCTAGGTGGCTCAGTCAGTTGAGCATCCTACTTTTGATTTCGGCTCAGGTCATGATCTCAGGGCTGTGAGATCGAGTGCTGGGAGGGACTCTGCACTGTGCGTGGAGCCTGCATGAGAGTCTCTCTCTCCCTCGGCCCCTCCTCCTCCTGCTCGTGTGCACAGGTGCATGTTCTCTCTCTCAAAATTAATAAATTTTTTAAAAAAAGAAAAAAAATCAAATGTGAAGTGCTTAGCACAGCACCTGACACCTAATAAGCAAACAATAAAAGTTGGCTACTTAAGGAAGTAGTTTCCCTAGTGCCAGTTTTTCTCTTTAGGAGTGTGGCCTTACAGTCTGAAGTTAAAGAAAATGCTTTCAGGTCACCTTTGTGAGATTTGAGGCCCAAACACTACTGTGTGGGGGCTAAAGGAATAAAGTCAGATTGAGGGTTTGGGAGAGGAGTCATCGCTGAACTTCTGCTTGGAACACAGCGAGACGGGGAGTTGTAGTGACCTTTGGCACCACAAGATTGTATGAATTTGAGAGCACCTGGGAAGACGCAATATTCTCACAAGGGGCTCAGCAGGTGACGGGAGAGGAGAATATGAGGAACTGGTTGTGAGCAGATCTGAGAAACCAAAAATTTCCTGAAATGATGGAAGCCATCTGGACCGGGGAATGCTATGACCGTCATTTGTATACTGACAGGCTGATAGGGCCTGGTGACATTTGCCTCATTTATATGCAAATACAATAACAGTATAAGGCAGCATATAATAAGAGCAAATAAGCAGCCAAGGTAATGAACACTGTGAAGTTCAGGGGAGGAAGAGATCAGTGTGAACTAGAGCATTCAAAGACCTGGAACATCAACTGGTCCTTGGATACTGGTGGAGACTGGGTTGTCTACGGAGGGTCTTTCAAGTAGGGAAAATGGCTGAGACAAGGTGTGGAGGGAACACATGCACGGGACGTTGGAGACAATGGCTGAAATGAGTGTGTATACGTGTGTGTGTGTCTATGTGTGCGCATGCAAGTGAATGGTGAGTGGAGGTAAGAAAACTAGTTGAGGGTCACATTTGAATGGCAGAAGGATGGGAATTTGGTCCTGCAGCGGACCGAGAGCTAGAAAAAAAAAAAAAAGATTGTGAGGCGGGAAACCTGCAGTGAAGCTAGTGATTGATAAAGTTAATCTGGCCTCCCATGTGGTATAGAAAAGGAGAAATGTGTAGGGGTGTGTGAAAATGGTTAGAAAACTCTTCATAGATATATCAGGAGAGCAGTGGAACATAATTAGATTGGCATAAGTTTAACTTACCGTTTTCTAAAATAGCACTTACAGGGAAAAAAAGAAAGTCTAATTAAGAGAAGTGTGGTCTTCTATTACTCTTCAGTTTCCATTCATACTTTTCCCATGATTACTTCTCCATGCCCCAATGGATATGGCTGTAAGCCACAGGTTGCTTGTTTATAAATTAAGTAAGCCCTCTTCATGATCCAGTGAAATTTCTAGTGTAGTTCTAATGGAATCTCTCTCTCATAGATCTGGTTGAGACTTCCATTTTGGACATATAACTATGTTTGTATAATTTTCTTAGGCATTTCAAACCCCAGGTATTAATATATTTCTAGGTGACTACAGTTATGATGGACTAGCACCACATAGAATATATTATTTTTCCTCATTCGGAGGTCCTGAAAAAGAATCTTTTCAGTAGGTGTATAAACTGATTCAGTATTTTGTTTGCTGCTAACCCCACTGATGGCTGATACGATGCAGTTGGCTTACATCCCTCTGCCAATGTTCAAGCAGGAAAAAAAAAATTTCATTCAATGTGAGCAATGACTAGGTTTTTTGAGGACATTCTCATAATTACAAACACTTACTTGAGCTCTTCAGCAAGATTCTCAGTAAAAGACCATCGTCGTGCAGTAGGGTTTCCAGAAGCAGGTTCCAATTACAACCTGGCTGGGATAAGAGCAGTTTCAATTGACCCTCGGCTGTCAGTCGTCCAGATGATGGAGCCCTTTCAAAATGTAAGATAAAGATAGAGTAATAAAGTTAATTTATCTATGAAATTAATAGCCTTAAAGTACAGATGTAATGCTAACTCCTTTAAATGTCAATTCCTCCCAGATTACTCTGAAAATGCTTTCATGCTTGCTTACTTTAGGGTTGCTCTGGAAAGGAATTACATTTAATCTCAACTAGCTAAAAGCAAATTAACGTTTGGTAGCCTGCCAAATTTAAAACTGATACAAAATAACTATGCCTATATTTCACAAGACTATGTCTGGTTTTGTTTCATGGAGCAAATTAAAATTATTTACACATTTATTTTAAATGCATTTATTTGTTCATTCACCAAACACATGAGTGCCTACTATGTACTATTAACTCTTTTCATTATTCATGGAAAGAAAGTTACAGTGGGTTTTGACAACTTTGTAATTTGCCATGTACTGTGATTGCTGATAAAACTAAAGGAATTCAAAGCTTCTGTCAAAGCTCAACTATAATCTAATTATTTAATACATAAAGCCTTAAATCAACATATAATTATCAGAACCACTCTAACAGCCACACTGCTACCTACTTGGGTAATCATTTCATCAAAGAGAAATAATTCCAAGGCAAATAAGCTTCTACTTGGGAAATGATCATCAGTGTTGAGTAGAAAATCAAAATCAGGTCTCCACATTACTACATTAATTTACCAATGAATTGGCAAGAGATAAGGAAGTAAAAGTAGAAGCTGAAAACTGATAACATTATTCACTTTTTCCTTTTAAGATCTCAAAGTTTAGATTGGCTAAAGTTCCCAACATCCGAAATGGGCTTACAACCACCACAACAGAAAAGGCAGGAAATGATGGAACTCAATCTGGTTGCGACCATAAGGGTTGTGGGAATAAGATGGCAGTGGGAAGGAATGATGTGACTCAAATGGAAAGGTGTGAATGAGAACACCATATGCTTAGGAGAGGAAAGAAGCAGAACAAAGGGTATCGCTGAGAGAGATGATTTGCAGCATAATTTCCAGATGACATTTACTGAGTGGTGAACCATCCAGTTAGCAGCATAGTCTAGCCAGTGCGCTTTCAAAGTTTGGGCCCTAGACCAGCAGCATCAGCATTACTTGAGAACTCGTTGAAAATGCAAATTCCCAGGCCTCATCCCAGAAATCTGTGTGTGTGTGTGTGTGTGTGTGTGTGTGTTTTGGAAATAAAGCCCCCTCTAGGAGAATCTGATGCCCATTCAGGTGTGAGAACCACTGTTATGGGCAGTGCTTTCTGGAGCATGGGCAGTAGGGACAGACCTAGTTGGTATCATTTCTCTTCCCACTATGCCTTTGTGCCCAGACAGGTCCACCTTGGCTGCCACCCATGCAATGAACTCCCCACAACCCTTTGCTTATCTTAATTCTACTCATCCTTCAATTTGCAGCAAAAATATCACTTTCTCTCTGTAGTAGTCACTAAAAATTTCTCTGCATAGGAGTCTCTCTCACTCTGAATTAAAGCACTTATGGCAATTATACACATTTTAGCACTTTATTATTTCATCAATTAAAGCTTTATCTGTCCACTAAGAGTCAGGCCTTGTCAGGACACTTGTTTTATATCCCAAAGTTCCTCCTGGTAAACTAAGCACATTTAAGGGCTCTGTAAATGTTAGCTGATTGACTCATAAGATCACAGATGGGTAGGGAAACTCTTTAAGAAAAAAAAAAAAAGGATACTTTGTCAAAAGGCTGATTTAAGCAAAAGTGAGAGGATCTGAAGATATAAAATGAAATTTCAAAGCACCTCCCCTTGGTTTGGCTTGGCTTGGCATTTGGTACATCTCACAACATTATGATGCTCGAAACCCTTCAGCCTCACATGAACTTTGGACCAACTCAAACTTCCCAAGTGAGACTCTGATAGCATAACTGAAAACAGAGAAACTCCTGGCTAATTGGTGGGTCAGTGTGAGTGAAGCCAACCCCTGCCCTGGGTGGGTGGTGAAAAGAGAAGCAACGAGTTAAACTTAACTCTCATGCCAGAGGAATCAAGTCCATTGGTTAAAGAGTTCTGAATGACTTTGGGCACTCCCAGATTGGTCTGGTTCCTGCAGAAGTTCCAAACACAGTACCACACGAAGACTCCAGTAGGTGAGCCCTTTGGACTGAAACACTGAGGCAGATCTGCACAATGGCTGTCCCTAACCCCATCCTAAACCCCACGTGCTGACTTCTAGAAACTTGCTTGGGGTTCAATAGATGAAAAGCAGCTAGTTGGTAGTAAGTTATATATTAAAAGCAACTTAACTTTTAAACATTTCCTACCTATATATTTTGCTTGAGTTGAGTGCTGATTTAGGGATACATTTAGTAAACTGAAAGATCCAGGTTGGTGGGGTGTAGAAAAGAAGGGAGGGGGTTGTTGAGAGACAATCTGAAGAAGGAGACAGGAACCAGATCATGGGGGGCCTCATTAGCCAAAGTGGGGATTTGGGGCCAGTTGAAGAGTTTAAGGGAAATGAGTTTCCTGATCTGGCTACAGTGTGGAGAGTGGATTGGAGGGGGTGAGTGTATTTGCTCAGCCCTTTAGACATGTATTAAAACAAATAATCTGAAGGTCATTTCATATTACTGCATCTGAATACCTGGTTATAAATAAAACCTCTCAATTACCAGATGGGAAGCTGTTTGTTGAAACGTACCTCAATTCTTGGATCTTTCAACTTATCACAGATTTTGAAATGTACAGTAGAATGACTCACTATGAGGAAAAATAAAATATTACAAACATTCCTCAATCACTAAGCTCTGAGTAATAAATGCATTGAGGAGTCTGTGTTAGGCATATGGAGAAGCATATGTTCCCTCATCCTTTGAGCTGGTGGAGCTGTGAAAGTGAGATTAGCCTCACAAAAAATGACAGAAAGGGAAATTTTATACATATATATTTTTTATATATATGTTTCAAATATGTACATGTTGAATTCCACTATAATACAAAAAAGAGAACAAAAATTTATAAATCCACTGGAACTCATAAAGCTTGTATTGGAAGACAGAATGAATTTATGGCTGGGTTTTATTAGGCTTACACTCTAATAAGTGCTACATTTCTGGGGCATGAATTAGCCTAAAAGAATTTTTCAAGTCCTGGGAGTAAGGAGTGATATAATAATAGAGCTCAATCATTACTGGTTATGAAACTAACAAATTATTTTTATAGAATTGTCATGCAAAATCTGAGCTGTATGTGGGTGTGTTTACTTTATGGAAACTCATCGGGTAGTTCACTTGTAATTACTGCAATTTTTTAGTATGAAATCACACTGCAGTAGAAAGTTAAAAAAAAATCTTACTTCTATCAGTATACACCAGCCTGACTTCCAACAATGGTTATGCATGAGACGCAGGGCAAGAGAAGGATCTGTAATAGGTTCAGGCTGCATGACCATGGGATTTACTGATCACACCATATTTGTTTCATGCAGATGCTGTCAGACTAGAAAAACACTGGAATGGACTCTAAAAATGCACAGCTTGGGGATAGTACCCAACAATGTTTAGGAACTGTTCTTCAGGATTTGATATTTACTTTGAACCAATAGCCATTATATAGTACTATGTCCCTAACGGATACACTACACAAGTCTTGGTGTCAAGAGTGAAAGTACCAAGGGGCCCCTCTCACCAGCGCTCCTGATGATCCACTTGAGGAATGTGTGTTTTCTATTCTCATAACTCCCCATAGGTCGTGTAGGAGTAGAGGTCCTGGTTTCCATGGTGGGGTGAGCTGGAGTACGCACACCTCTACCAGGGTACCATCAGAATTCCACTAAACTTGTGATGTTACACCTGCCGTCTGGTCATTTGTGAATTCCAATGCCAGCGGTCTAGCAGGCAAAGAAAGAAGTTACTATACTGGCAAGAGTAATGAACCCTAATTACCATTGAGGAATTGGAGTTGCTACTGCATAAGGGGAGCAGGGAAGAGTATGTCTGTGACTCAAGGGATTCACCAGGGCATCTCTTGATGCCGTCATGAATGTTAATAACCACAAACAGGCTAGAGAAGTAACAACATTCTGATAAGGGATGGGTAGTCAAGAATTCAACTCCTCAAGGACAAACATGTCAGTGACTCAACTGGGCAAGCAACATACATCAGCAGATGTAATGGTCAAGGGTGAGAAGAAGTTGGAATAAGTGGTAGAGGGATGTAATGATGATTATCACTTGCAGACTCAGGAATAATTGCAGTAGGGGATATTCTAGCTTGTCCCACAAACTCTATTGCAATAACACTTTTTTTAAAGAGACATTTTGACCAGGCATCACCTTGAAGAAGCAATGATAAGACACAGAGAACCTAACATGGGTAATGAGGGGATTTCAATAGTGTAAGGAGTACACCAAAGCAGATGCTGTCCATGTCCCCACATCCTCTTGCCCTCAACCACTCAGTTGATGTGGCTTGCATTTCTCTGCCTCTCCGGCCAGACAAGGTAGAAGTGCCAGTGAATTCACAGCCCCGGAGCAGCCTTAAACCAATGACTGATGGAAGTTGCCAGGTAAATACCTCAGTATCCTTGCTCCTTTGGTGGGATAATTCTCATATATATGCCTCCCACACGGGCTCCAAGAATTTCCCCGGAAGGTTTAAGTTCTGGTTATTCCCTCAGTAGTTGCCTTCATTACATGAATCTTGATTCGCTGTCTTTCTTTCTTTGTCTGCCATACCCACTCCCCTTCCAGTGTTCCCTCCACTTAGAAAATAAACAACTGTCACTTAAATCTTTGTCTCAGGGTCTGCTTCTTGGAGAGATCTAAAACAAGACATGCATAGAGACACTTCGTATTCATCTCAATCTTTGTTTCAGGAATACTGAGAAACTAGTCAATGGTCATTTAGCTAATAAATATGGCTACTGGACTTTGAATCCAGGTCTTTCTGACCTTAAAACCCACGTTTATTCCTCTACTCCATGTTGCTTTCCATTCAACCTGGTTGATATTTGGTAGGTAAGTTGTATTTTCCAGTACTGAGCATGTTTGGCTCTGTTCAACCTCCTGATTGAGGATACCATCTTTTTGACCCAAAATCAAGTTTGTGGTCTTAGGCTGATTCCCAAATTGGAGCCATGTTATTCAAGGGATCTAGGGACTGATTTCAACCAGATGGTTCCTGTCATGGATTACAGAGCCAAATTTATACCAGAGACTGTAAGTTACATGATTCAGAGAACAAAGGCAAGGGCACGACTAAAGAGAAACTTAGAGTAAAAGCCTTAAAGTGAGAAAACAAAAGCAGAGGAGAAGCCCCATGTTGCTGTACTACTCTGGGCATTCCAAAACAGATCCTTCATGATCTTCCTAGGAAAATAAGTAAATACAAATATTTAAAGCAATTTTGTCATCTTTCTCTAGGAAAATAACTTTAAAACTTCTGTGGGGGGAAGCAACCCCAAATATTTTTCTGCATCACATTAACCAAGAGTGTGCAGATTATATGTAGTTATAGCACTGAAAATGTTTGCACATGTTTTATCTTGATAATGGGTGTAAGCCAACTCTCTATGATCTTTATAATTAAAGGTGATTCAATAAACAGAAATCAGACAAGGTTCACCTGTGCACTTGCATACAGGATTTGCCTTGATTTTTAATATGTCTGTCCACCAGGGTAGACTGATATTCTTAGAGGATCCCTTTTTTTTTTTTTTAGAGTTGGTTGTATCTACACTTTCTGATATACAACTTAGAGGGCAGGTGTTCAAACTATGAGGAGTGGTGTTATTTCCTAATTTTAGCAAAATTAAACTTTTTACATGGGATGACCCCATTTCCCCCAAATCAACCAAAGATATTGGTACCCAAACTCATAGCCCCAGCTCCGTACTTTAATGTTACACAGGTCAGCATATCCTATTTCTAAAAATACATAAAATCTAATTTCAATTTTTAAAATAATATTATGTATCAATCATCACTTTTGGACTCCCCCAGAAGTGCTAATCTAGCACCTGAGTCACTGGACTCAGTGATCATCCAGCCATCCCTTTTGAGGAGCAGAAGTTAGCTCTCCGCAGCCTTTAACTATTATTGGTTCCTGTCTACCAGATAATAAATACTTGTTACAGAGAGTTCAAGAAAGGTCTCTCCTGGCATCATGTTTCAGATAAGTGAGACTCAATGGGAAAGTGGTTCAATATTCTATCCACTTTATCACACTTATGGGGAGTCCTTTAAATATGTCTGGGTAACTGATAAAAGCTGCCACTTTCTGAAACATATAGCCCTTTACTAACACAGCAGTACTGAATGACTGTTTAGTGAGTACTTATGTGATGAGGCACGTTAGCTCATTTAATTAATCCTTACGAAGTGGGGGGGAAATTCAAGGGGGAGATGAACCATGAGAGACTATGGACTCTGAGAAGCAAACTGAGGGTTCTAGAGGGCAGGGGAGTGGGGGCATGGGTTAGCCTGGTGACGGGTATTAAAGAGGGTACGTCCTGAATGGAGCACTGGGTGCTCCATATGCAAACAATGAATCATGGAACACTACATCAGAAACTAATGATGTAATGTATGGTGATTAACATAACATAATAAAAAAAATAATTAATCCTCATGACTCCAGTAGGAGAGTATCTCAAAAGTTAAGGAAGGAAGATGTTTCAAGATGGAAGAAGTAAAGAACAGTATGGCAAGCTGTGTGCAAGTAGGTCGGTAAGATTGTATTGTATATTTGTTTTAACTTTTTCACCAAAATATAAACTATTTCATATACAGGGAAACCAAAGCTCATGTAGATTAACTAACTTTCCAAGATCGCAAAAGTAAACAAGCCTACAAATCATGGTCTGTCTAATGTGGAAACCCATAGTTTTCTGTTATCTCATCGCTGGCTCCAGTATTATATTCTTTTTTATATAATACCTTTAAACCATAATAGAAAAGGGACAATATAAATAAATATTAGTTATATCAAGTACCTAGCTCATCTGACATTTTAACTTCTTTTAATAACTGATCCACAGACATGTGACTTTCTAAAAATCTTTCTTTTTTAAAGATTTTATTTATTTATTTTAGAGGGAGAGATAGAGAGCGAGTGAGCAAGCAGGGGGAGGGGCAGAGGGGCAGGAAGAGGGAGAGAATCTCCAGCAGACTCCATGCTGAGCATGGAACCAGACGTTGGGACTCAATCTCACCACCCTGAGATCATGACCTCAGCTGAAACCAAGAGTCGGATGCTTAACCAACTGAGCCACCCAGGCACCCCTCTAAGAATCTTTTCAATGATCCAGCTGCTTGTCCCTCCACACTCTGGAACAATCACTTAAGAACGTCGGTGTTACAAGGCTCTCATTTCTTCTCCCCTGACTGTTGGCTCTGTGTCAAAACTTGGCACCTCATCAGAGTAAAAGATCGCTAAGATCTTCTCCTCAGTCCTGTGGAACAGCCTGTCAGCAGCAGCGGAGAGACCAAAACCTTTTTCATCCTCCTCCCCAGATGTTTTATCCTAAGGATACCAGAAGCCCCCTCCTCCACAAGACCATGCTCCCTCTGCCTGAGCTTTACCATTCAGATCAAATGTTTGAAAAGAGCTAAATGTACCATTTAATATAGCAATATCTGAAAAAATATTACAATAGCTCATGTGTTCCTTCATCCACTCATTCATTCAACTTCTATTTTTATGACTGACTTCTATGTGCTAGGCCATGAATACACAGCAGTGAGCAGAAACAGTCACTGTTATTATAGAATTTAGTGGAGAATACATATATAGTTTAAATGACCATACAAATAAAGATTAAATTACAACCATAAAAACTAACAGAAGGAAAAGCAAAAGATGCTATTAGAAGATGCAGTAAGAAGTGAACCAATGAAAAGCTTCTCTACAGAAGTCACACTGGAGCTGAGATGTGAGGAGAAGCTGGCATTATTAACTAGGTGAAAGAGAACAAAAACATTTCAGGGAAAGGGAAAAAGCATGCGCAAAAATCCTGTGGCAGAAAGGAGCATGGCACAGCAAGGAACTATAAAAAAGCTAATGTGTATGCAGAGCTTCTGCAGAATCACAGGATAGTGTGGTATCACAAGAGGTTGCAGAGGTCTTAGGTCTTATAGGATGCTGAACGTTTTGTTTATATTTCAGGACAAAGGAGAATTCATGGAAGGCTTTTAAGCCATAAATGTGAAATGATAAAATTTAGTTTTGAAAATAGATTTGGGCTTGAGAAATCTCTGGTTGCATTTCAGAAAACATTGGGAATGGGAGCCAACATACATAGGGGAAGAAAACTAAGAGATCATTACAGCACTAGAGGAGAAAGATGATTATTTGGACTAAGGTGAAAGTGGTGCAATGGATAGCAAATTGTAGGTGTTAAAGTTAATGAGATTTAGCAATGGACTGGATATGGTAGGCAAGAAAGAGGGAGATGTTCAGGTTGCCTCCTGTGTCTCTGGCTTGTACAATTGCATGGAGGTGCCATTAGCCAAACTAGGGAATAATAGAAGAGGATCAGTTTGGAGGGGAATATCCTAAGTTCTTCTGGTCGTGTTGAATTTGAGGTGTCTTTGTGATCTCCAGGTGTAAACCTCAGGAAGGCATTCATGTATGGTTGGCACCCATGGATATACGGGTCTGTAGTCCCAGGAGAGGTAAAAATTAGAGATTCTAATTTGGGGACACATAGGGAGTACATAAAGCCATAGGCATGTTTCACTTCACTTGTAAAAGTTCTGTGATAAAACACTAAATGCGTTCAATTTTTAATGGCCAGGTCTAAGGAGATGAACTGGCAAAGGAGACAGAGAAACAACAACAGAAAAGGAAGAAGAAGATTGGGAGAATATGTCAGGAGGGAATCGGGAGTGTGTCTCAAGATGGAGGAAGTGGACAATGGTATTATATGCTGTTGTCAAGTAGGTCACTAAGATTGTATTGCTTAACAATATGTAACTGTTTGAGGAAAGGGGCTTTGTCTCCAACTTTATTGCCTACCTCTTTCCTCACTACTAACACCTAGCACAGTGCCTTGCTTAGAGAAAAAAACAATTTAAATGCATTTATAGAAAAAATGAACGAACACCTCTTGGTGAACTAGATAAAAGGAAAGACCCACATAGCATATATAATATAATGTAGCCAAAGGTAGCTTAATATATTTAGGGAGGGAAAATGTATATAAATCTAAAACAGGATTACACTGAGTAAAACTAAACAGAAACAAAAGCAGAGTAGAAAGAAATATCTACAGCTCAGAATAGACTGGCCACGAATCAAAACATCATGTTGTCATCATAAAAGAAAATGAGCAGCGTAAAATAAATGGGCTATTTACTCACACTGATTATGCTACTTGGCTTCAGTGTGCAGTTATGACCTACTTAGCAAAGGAAGACCGGAAAAAATATTACAAAATATTTAAAGAACCACAAGAAGATGAAAGTTTGGAAAATAATAAAAAAAAAAAACACTATAATGCAACGGTATAATTGACTAAGATAGTATTCTTCCTTGAACATTTATATGAAAGCACAGTATGGTGTCATAGTATTAACCTTGAGATTAATATATCCTCCACATGCCTTAGTTTAATCTAGTATGAAACTGATTACCCTTTCTAAATCAACTCACATTGTTAGCCTATACCAATGCTGGGGATAATGAATACAGTACATTTTACTTACTGCTTTGAAAATACATTTATTTTCCCTAAAGCAAACTCTTCTAAACTCTATTCCAGGGGTTCTAGAAGAACATGAAAAATTCTATTTTTACCAATTTATATACTTCATAGGCTTTTGCTAGTAATCCTACAGACAAATTTATGGGTCATACAACTGTGTATTTAATTTAAGTCTTAATTTCATGTCTTCTTCCTTGCTCTGTTTCTTCCTTGTCATCTACTTTTAATTCATTATCTTAATATATTTAATACTTGTTAAAGGCCACATTAAATCTTTTCTAAAACAAGGCACAGGTATAAATAAATACGCAAGTAGGTGAATAAATTACTAAGATCCTTCATAATATTAGATATTTCAGTCATCTCTCTTCTCAACCTCACCTTTTCCAAAAAAGAAAAGCTTTATATATTTTTAGTTTGTCATTATCCAACCCATGTATTTCTCTGAACAGTTCATTTTAGTTGCTAAAGTGAAGAATGGAGTTTTGAAGGACAATTTAGGGGTGACAAACACACAGAAATGACAGATATACGTGAGGAAAATGGATGGAGAGGTGGAGATTTTTAAGGTCACATGACAATGGACCAGGAATTCACATTGCAATGCTTCACAAATGCAAATCAATACCTTGAGTTATCTGAAATTACTTTTATTACTACCCTGGGTTCCTCTGACTCTACCACTGTTCTGAGAGTGTTAGATCTTAAGTCACATGATCATGTCTTTCTCAGCATATTCTATGGACCTGTCAGAGAATAATTATCAGAAAGTACTGCCCTCAGCATAGGGGAGCTCATCCTGTGCCTTGCATGAGAATTTAGAAAAGCAAAGAAGAGAACCAAAGGTTTTCCGGGAGAGAAAACTTCATAAATAAAGGTCTGACGCTGAGAATAACAACAATAAAAGTGAAATGTATGGAGTAACTGTGTCTTAAGAGATAAGAAAGGAGACTAACAACTGGAGTAGAGAAGGCTGTTGAGTACTCCAGGTCATAAGCCAACCAGTGTGGGCCACACAGAAGCTACAACAGATTCTTGAGCAGAAGAGTGATATAATGAAAACAGTATTTGAAACACGTGACACATGGACTAGGGTTGTTGTAATAGGTTGGAGAGAAAGGATGGTTCTAAGAGAACTGTCAGGAAAGAATCAACTGAACATGATAATACAGAAGGAATAGGCAAAGCAGAGCTCAATGGACTCTGGTTGTTGTCAAGTCAAATGGACTAGGGTTGTTGTAATAGGTTGGAGAGACAGGATGGTTCTAAGAGAATTGTCGAGAAAGAATCAACTGAACATGATAATACAATAGGAACAGGCAAAGCAGAGCTCAATGTAGAAACTATCATCAAGATTCTACCCTGGAAATCTTTAAGAATGATGACACTCCTAATACAAAAAACACTATGCATGGGGGACAAGGGAAGAGCAGAAGGAAAGATCAGTTGAGGACATTAGAGTGGATTTGCAGTAATAACAGTAGGTCATTCGAAAATATGAGCAGCTGGACATACAATGTGGGGGTAAAGGTAAGTGCTCAGAACTGGAGATGCAAAGCTAGAAATCATCTGTCTCAAGATTAGAGGGTAAGCCACATGAACAAAAGAGCAATAAAAAATGGGGTTTCTTTTTGCTTTTAAAAAACTTTTATCTTAATATAGGTAGTCCCGACTTAACGATGGTTCTACTTATGATTTTTCAGCTTTATGATGCTGTGAAAGCGATATGCATTCAGTAGAAACCACACCTCAAATTTTGAGATTTTGACCTTTTCCCAGGCTACAGTATGCTGCTGTCCGATACTCTCACGATGCCAGGTGGGGGCAGCGAGCCGCAGCTCCGGCAGCCACGCGATCCCGAGGATAAACAACCCAAACCCTTACAACCACTCTGTACCCATACAGCCATTGTTATTCACTTTCAGTACAGTAATCAAGATATTACACGAGATATGCAGCACTTAATTATAAAGTAAGTTTTGTGTTACATGATTTTGCCCAACTGTAGGCTAATGGGAGTGTTTGGAGTACGTTTAAGGTAGGTGAGGCTAATAAGCTATGTATGGTAGGTTAGGTGCTTTAAATGCATTTTCCACTTAACAATATTTCAACTTATGATGATTTTATCAGGACGTAACCCCATTGCAAGTCCAGAAAGATCCGTAAAATTAAATTGTTTTCATTATATGAAATTCAGAAAATATGGAAAGTGATACATAAAAAATTAAAATTGCTTGCAATCCTACCATACAAAGATAAAAACAATAAGCTCCCCAGCGTGTATATCCTCTCAATTTTGTTTTTCTAGACATACTTTTTTAATGCTATATGTAAAGCAGTATAGCGTAATTCAACACTTTCAATTGTGTCCCACTTTCCAAAAACCGTGCATCCCCTAGGAAACATGGGTCTCACATCCAGCAAGCTTGAGGAATCCATATACTAGATCCCTCCTTGGAGATATACACTATAGATTAGTACGTAAGTACTAATACATTAGCACATAAAAAGAGACTTTACATAATAAATAACTGACCATCCTAGATTTTTTATGCACACCTGTTAATATCACTCTGAACATCTGCTCTCCCCTTGACAGGTGAAGGTGTAGTTGTCAGGGGCGAGAACTTTGGAAGCATACAAGCCAGCTTTAGAGTCTGCCTCCCAGCATGGTCCTCTTCAGAAAGTTGCCACCTACACATCACTTTACTCTCCATGAAAGAAGCACAGGAATAGGTGCCCCACAGACTGGTGTGATATTTAAAAGAGAATGTACATGAAGCACCTAGAATGTGTGGTACACAGTTATCACTGGAAAAACTGGGCTGGTTTTGATGATGTCATAATGACTAATTGCAGCTTCCCTTTAACTATAAATCGTAATTATTTGTCATTTAAAATTTTTCTAAATCAACCCTTTTAATGACTCCACAGTAATGTATCATATGACTATCCCATAATTGATTTGACTAATGCTATACTGTGGGACATTTATTTCCATGTTTTTCTTTCACAAATAATGTTTCAATGGATAGCCTTCCATACAAAGCTTCATCAGCCACTCTGATGAATTCCTTAGGACCAATTCCTAGAAATGAAATTTCTGGATAAAGAGGAATAAATAGTTTTAAGGTTTTTGACACAGCTTCCTAAACTCTCCTCTGGAAAGCTTATACCAAACTTCGTTTCTACTATGGGCTGAGGAGTGACTCCCATGTTCTTATGTTTGTGTTAGGATAATGGTGGAGATGGATTACTACACCGAAGCAGAAAGAAAGAAAAGTCTTATTTATGTTTGCTTTAGGTATAAAAGAAAGAAGTTAAATACAAGAAGTGGTTATGTGAAAGATAAACCCATTTCCATGCTACCTTTCCAGGCCTCTAGGTGGGCTGAATGAGCCTGAAGGTGGAAACCTTACAGAGCAATGCCTGAATGGGGATAATCTTAATGGTTATAGACTAAGATGAAAGTATTAATACTAATAGATTAAAGCAACTCTGAAAACATGGAGACCAAATAGGTTGAGAAGTTTGGGATACAGATTTTTTGTTTGTTTAATTCACACTGTAAAAGATTCAGTTGTTTAATTTCTTATTTTTATAACAATGAGTATTAAAAAGTCAGCTATTTAATTCTGAATGCCATGAGACTATTTACATGCAAGCTGCTGGGTACTGAGATGACAGGGTATTGAGGGTATTCTGTTTCTAGGAATCAATCATAAGAAATTCATCAGAGATGGTGAAAATGTTTTATTTGTAAGTGAAGTAACAACAATACACTAAGGTCCTTGAAGGTAGGGTCTAGGTGTCACTGATCTCGGATTCCCCATTTCCTACATGGAGACAGCGACTTAATAGGTAAACAAGATTTACTTGTTGTGTTTATGGAGATTCTGTGTAGAGGTTTACACAACCTCTATTTATGGGTAGGACTCCTGTTTCTCAAGAGTGAGAGACAGTCACTCAATTTAGAGAGTGAAATCACTGATAGTGTACTTCCAAGATGAATCAAGAATGTATGGGAATTAACAGTATCTCCTTCAGCTATACATGATGTATTTATTCACAGATACCAAGGAAAGGTACTTTCCAATGATATATTCAGCAAAGACTCAAACTGACATTCTATATAATGCCACAAAATGTCATCAGATTATTCTGCAAGTATATTTCATGCTTTAAATGATTTTTCTTATGCTTAAATGCCGTTAATTAAATAATAAAAGTGAAAGATCCTATTCATAATTTTTTAAAGTTTCTTCTCTCTCAACTTTTACCTAAGGCTCTAGTTTGTTCCATGAATTACCCAGTTTTGCTGTCTTTTTTTTTAAATAATTAGTTGGAGAACTGTCAAATCCCCAGTCATAGATCAAGAAGGACGAAGTTTAAAATGACTAAGCAATTAGCTAAAATAGAACTAAATTCCAAAAATTCACATTTTCCATTACAACACTAAAGCTATAAGTTAGCGGAATGATTATCAAGTTTGTATACTGGAATCTTGAGCTAATAAAAAAGAGAAGTAATACTTTTTACTTACCTGCATAATGTAAAAATTATAACTTCTTTTTGTGACATGCATTTACCTCCATGGATAAAAGTTTCCATTGAACTTTAAAGGGATCAGAGAATTACACATAGTGAGGCATTTAGAGGTTCTCACCTGAGTAAAGAAGGGTAGAAATGTGATATGCAAGAAAACCAATGTAGCGGTTGCTTAAAAAATGGTTTTATGGAATCTGAAGCAGAATCATCTATGCCATGCTGAAAAGTCCTGGGGGAAATAAAAGAATTATTTCAGAATACACAGGAAACATTAACCATGAAGACCATCAAACTTTTTATTTTCACTGAGTATTTGAAGTTAATGATTTTTTTTTTTTCTTCTGAGAGAGCACATGCGATTGGGGATAGGGCAGAGAGAGAATTTTAAGCAAACTCCACGTTCAGCACGGAGCCCCAGGCTTGATCTCATGACCCTGAAATCATGACCTGACTTGAAATCAAGAGTTGGGTGCTTAACTGACAGAGCCACCCCCAGCACCCCTCGAAGTTCATGATTTTACACAAAATGGTATTGCACTAACTAGAATGGACAATGCACCAGTCCACTTGGGATCTATGTTAATAGGGAACTCAGAGGCCCCTATACTGAAACCCTTACACTTGGAAAAGTATGACAATACCATTATTAGGTAAAAACTACCATTATAAAATTTGTCAAAAATGAATGAATAAAGAATAGGACAGTGAATACCATTTATATCATCTCCTCAACCTGGGTCAAATAAATGTCAATATTTTGTCATATTTGCTTCATTACTGTAGAAATGTTTAGCATAAAGCTACCTCTCTTTATTCTTTAAAGTGATTTATAAATACTAAACAATTAATGAGAATTTATGATTAATTTTGTATGCTCCTAAGAGCCTACAGAGGGCTTATAAAGAAGAATTTAACTGTAAAATATACGACTATGATTTCAAAATTAGAACAATTTGGCCAGAATATCTGGTCTACAATTATCTTTGGAGAAGTGACTGTAACATTTTTCTAGGTTGGCCCAAATTCCACAATAAATCTTGAGGTAATAAGAAAGAATTTGCTACATAAAATCTTTAGTAGATAGTTTGGCTAATAAAATTTTTATCATAACAGGAGACTATATTTGTCTACATTGAGTTAAGAGTAACAACTGGGAACATTTTAGAAATGGAATTGTTTGAAGTGGTACTATCTCTCTCTGTATATAGTACAGGAGCAACAGCGTCTTTGAAATAATATGTAGAAGAGAATCCCATTTTGAAAACCCATTCTGATCTTTTCATTCCATATCCTGCTTCTTGTAGTATCACATTTTCCAAATGTGACCCATCCTTCCTCAGTTTGTCTTGCCGAGCAGAACACCTACTAATGAAATATACTTCAATATTTCTTAGACTTTTAATATATCTCTTCTTTGAAAGCCATTTTTTTCTTACTAAATTTCCGAAAGAACAAAATTTCTTAAATATGCCTCAAAATGAGGCTGTCATGTTTCCAATCCCTACATTCCACTGTGTGAACTAAGCAGAAGCCTGGGTCAGGATACTGCGATATGCTTTCATGCCAGCTTTCGTGCCAGCAATGGGGAATTGCTGAAGAGTTTATAGCATGGGAGTTATATCAGCTATTTTATATTTTAGAAAAATATATTGCACTTGTGCAACAGTGTGGAGAGATCTGGAGGGATCAAGGCTAGGGTAAGAGGGATAACGACATGATACTTCTGTAGAACAGACAGAAGAGGACAACATCCTAACTGAAGTAAGAAGCAAAGGAGAAATGGGTAGGAGGCAAATATATAAAACTTAAACATAAAATTAATAGAATTAACTCCCTAAAGACATGGGGTTGGAGATGGCACAAGGGAGAAGGTAGAAAGGAGAAGGGCTAAGGGTTGAGAGAAACCTGGGAGGACTCGCAGGTATTTTACTTAGGTTCAGGTGGGCTGAGGGAGCTGCAGGCATTTGAAGTACATCCAAAGAGAAACATCCAAAAGAAATTTGGATTTGCTGATATAGCCTATATAAGAGATATCTGGGTGGAAGATATTAATGTGGAAGTCATAATGGCAAAACCATGGGGATGGGTGAATTCACCCAAAGAAAGAGCGTACGAGGAAAAGATGGTTAAGAACAGAGCTCTAGAACACACCGACATTTAAAGGGTGAGGCGAGAAAGAGAAGCACTCAAATGAAACCAAGGAGGAATAATTCAAGATGTAGGCAAAGAGCCAGGACAAAGTGATATGAGGGAAACCAAGGGAGGAGAAATGGCCAATAGTGATAAAAGCTGCAGAGAGGGTAACTGCACGGAGGGACAAAAATTGGAGTTGGCGACTGGATAGGCATGGATGACCGGGCCCATGCTGTTTGTTTAGCTGATGAGGGCAGTTGCGGTTCATGGAATGAATGACGGGTGTCAAAGTGGAGACAGTGAATACAAACTGTTTTAGAAGGGAAATACAATAATAGAGAAAGAAAAAAATTTAATATTTAAAAGACTACGGCCATGAAATAGGAGGTAGATGTGACCAAGAGCACAGGAAAAAGATCTACTTTGGCTGGAAAAAGAGACACATTGACTGTCAAAGGATTTAGATGTGAGCAAGGATCAAGATAATTATTTAAAGTGGAAATGAGAGGTTAAAGTACATTCATGATGGTCTCGGTTTTCTCAGAAAGTACGGGACAAGGCCATCTGCTAACAAATAGTGGGATGGGGCAAAGTGGAAGGTTTGGCTAAAGTGGAGGAGGATGCTTTGGAGAGAAAGCCGCCCACTGGTAGGACAAAGAGCGGCATGATCAGAAGGTACAAAAGGCCAGCTAAGTGACTCTCACCAGCAGTGTTCCAAACTCTGGACAGACAGGCCAAAAGAGTGAGAGTAGGACGTGTACTAGCAAGGGACGTAGGAAGGGAGGGTGCTGGTATCATGTGAGAGGAGATGTAGCAAGGGGTCTGGCAAGAAAGGAGCTCTTAAAGGAAATCAGGCTGGCGAAAAAGGATGGGACAAGAGATGAGGGGCTTCATGAGAGACCAGTACAGACTGGCCCCGCCTAATTTGGCACATACTTCTGTGAGCCCTTTGCATAAAGTCCCATTTGTCCAGTTATCGGGGGGGGGGGCAGTTCATTTCTCCATGAATGAACACCTTAGCTAGAATGTATTCTCTGTCATGTTCAGCTGGCTCTCTAGACTGCTCTACCTCACAACCTTGTAATGTCTTCCCTGACCAGCCTGTCTAAGATATTTCTTGTCTCACCACCTCATCCCTCTTTATGCCCTTATTTTGCCTTGTTTCTTCTGAGGACTTAACCTACCTCTGATCCTTTCACATTTACTTTTTGCTGCCTGCTCCGTACCCAAGGGTAGGGTCACTGAAGACTATTCAGAGGCAGTGCGTGGGCATACACAGGAGCCCTGGAGCCAGAAAGACTAAGTTTTTAGCTTGGGTGGGCTCTTTACTGGATGTGTAATGTTGCTTGACAATTGCTTCAGCTTCAGTTTTCTCACTTGGAAAAATGAGAATAATAATAATAATCACCTCACATAGTCAGTGTGATTATTGACATCACGCATATAAAGGTCCTAGCAAAGTGCAGGCACGTAATAAGGGACCAAGATATATAAGATCTTATCAGTATGATAACAACAGTTGCAAATACTTCTTAAGAAGGCCTACAACTATCTCATAGTCTAAATGGTTGCCTAATTACAGTTTCATCCTTGAGATTAGAAAAAATAATGGAGAATCTAGTAATAATGGGATAGTTATTTGGAATGGTGCCAAAATTTCTTAAGACTACAAACTACCAGCGATACAGTATTTCCCAGAACATTTCTGCCAGTACCGAAACTCTTTTATTCCACTCATGGTTTCTCAGTCATCCTGGTAATAGTAGGGTTATTTGGCTATAAGAAATGTTATGGCAGATGTTTATGGTCTCAGAGGGGGTGGGATCTGTATAAGCATTTAATTCCACAGCAAGATCCCAAATTAGTGTCATTATTCTGGAGAGTATAACAGGGTGAAAATTGGCCCACAAGCCTCACTGGGGGAATGAAATGATGAGCTGGCTATTAGATAACCTCTAATGATGTTTTGGTATACACTTAAAAGAGAGGACGTTCTAAATAATTCATAGTGGAGAATAAAATACAATCGTGAGAGCCACAGAATTATATTTTCCACAAGACATAAAAGAATTTTGATAGGGCAAATTTAAATACTCTTTTAAAAATAAGTAATTGTCCAGAGGTTGAAGCAGAATACATTTCCTCATATTTCCAAATTAGCAGACTGTAAAGATCGTTTTGCTTAAGGGGAGGAAAGTGGGACTTGGGGAAATTCCCCACCCTTCGTCCAGCCTCAGCTGCCCCTTGCCCCTTCCTTGTCACTAGCATCATGCAGGCTCTGTGCTCATCATGGCATGCCACTTGGGCCCTCTGCCCCAGATTCAGTCTCTTGTGGTTCTCTGATGTACAAGTATGTTGCCTTCCTTCCCTTCTTCATTAACAAAACTCATTGACTTTTTGAGCTTATGTAGCCAGCTGTTGCTAGAAAGAAATAAATCCAACACACATCAAAAGTGAGAACAACTGATAAGCTAAAAAGAGCTAGCTGGGTTTTATGCTTTTCTTGTGCTGCCCTGCTTTTGGCTGCCCTCCCAGGAGAACAGTGTCTCATAATATGATGCTAATGGAACAAACCTCCAGGATGGAGTTGAAGCAGCCCAAGGATGTAAATTCCAAGCGGCAGAGGGGCCAGGCCAGATGCCTCACTCCTGTGTCTACCATGGAGCCTAAGCCGTTGGAGGTGCTCGATAAACTAGAGTACCAAGAGAAGACCACAACATCAGAAGGAGTAGAATTAGTGTGAAACTGAACTCCCGGGACAGTGCTGGAATGCTTGAGACAATGAGAACATGCAAGCCTTTCTGATCACAATTAACCATAAAGATGTACAGAGAACCAAGTTCAATCTACTTCACCATTTTAAACACAATTCTAAGTGATTGTTTTGCTTTCATAAGCCAGCATCACCCCTGGGACTATAGGTAATTGCCTAAATGTCATTAAGTAAGAGAAATTAAGGTAAGACACTAAGAAATATGGCTCCCCACCTTTCTCCTGCCCCCTGGCTTGAGAGCATGATGAAAATAACTCTTTGAGGTTAGAAAATGATGATTTGAAGATAGAAAAGGACTGGCACAATGCTTGGACTAACTGTAGGTACATAACAGATGCTGGTTAAAAAAGAAGGAGAGAGAGAGAAAAGAATGAATAGAAGGTATTGTCCGACCTTCCTTAGTGGAAAGGAGGATGAATTTCAGGGGCCATCTGTGATGAGCAATCTTGGGTGGTACGCAGCCAAAGGGCAGACAGAGAACGGGACATATGGTGGTCAGGCCGAGCGAGACTTGATCTCAGAGGAGAGGGCAGGAAACAGCTAGTCAGAGATTCAGGGCACAAGCCTTCTCCAAAGGCAATGACTAGCCCTTCACCCGTGTTTTATATTATTAGAATCACATATAAGGCTGTTTGATTTTAGGTTTAAAAAAAATAGCTATTTTCCTCAAAAGCAATGTGTAGAGGAAGGGAACAAAAGGGAGTCATTTAATCTAAACAAAATGGCTAAAACAACTAACTTCACTTTCTGAATCATTTTACATTCTGCCAATTGTTTTTTACATTTTAATTATTTAAATCTTTATTTCTATTCAGTACATATTCATTTTTAAGAGCTTTATTAAGATATCTAATTCATATACCAAAATGTACTCATTTTAAGTTGACAACAAATGGTTTCCAGTATATTCAGAGTTGTGTAACCTTCACCACTATCTCATTTTATAACATTTTCATTACCCTCAAAAGAGATCCTGTACCCACTAGCAGGTACTACCCATTCTCTCTCCTCCCAGCCTCTGGCAACCACTAATCAATCTATTTTTTGTCCCTTATTACTTATTTTGAAAATTTCTAGTAAAGTGAACTGGACAATATATACTCTCTTTTGTCTGGCTTTTTAAACTTAACATGATGCTTTTGACGTTCAGTCCTGAGGTGAGGTAGGTAGCAACTGTCAGCACTCCAAATTTTTTTTATGGCTGAATAATATTCCACTACATGGATACGCTACATTTTGTTTATCCATTCACCAGTTGATGGGCATTTGGGTTTTTTTTTTACTCTTTGCTACTATTAAAATGCTGCTATGAACACTTGTATACAAATCTTTGTACTGACATACATTTTTACTTCTTTTAGGTCTATACCTAAGAGTAAAACTGCTGGGTCATAGGACCATATGCTCAATATTTTACATAAGCATACTCTATGCTTAATGTTTTGAGGAAATGCCTATTTTCAAAGCATGCCAGACGTTCTTGAAGTATGAAAAGTGAAATTTCAGTCCATGCTCTGCTTTGTGAGGGACAGTGAAATATTTTAAAATAAATAAGTAAATAAACAGGCTAAGACCATAACCTCAAAATACCTAGCGTTGGTTTGAAACCAAACTATAAACACAGCATATTTTGAAATACCTTGGAATCTAGTTATTCAAAGCCATATTAGTGATACCAAGTGAACCTCAAGATAGGTCTGCTGGTCAGTATTCGGGCCCATATCGACTCCGGCCCTTGCCTGGTGGGTTGGCACTTGTACTGAAATTCATTCTTCCATGTTATTAAATGTTGTGACACTGGGGAGAGTGGGCATGTGTGTGTAAATAAATTTAATCTTAACATTAGAAATTTTATTAGACTTTACTTGATGGCAGGTATTTATCTTGCTCACTGCTGTAACCCTTGTGCTTAATCCCTGTACTTAATCAGAGAGGCTGGAGAGGCAACAACATTGATTGAATTGAAACTAAACTGCATTTACCTAAAATTCTAAGAAATTAAATTTTAATTCTTTGCATATAGAAACGAAAATTAATGTTCTACGCAAGCAAAACGCACCATCTGAAACCATGTTTGAGTATGTGGGTGAATGTGCACCGAGGATGCTTCTGAATGTGCACTTTAACTGCCTTGATGGAAGATCTACAAGCAATAGGCATTTTGGAAAATACATGGTGAATATTTTATGTTTCAGCAGGTCTCATTCCCTTGAGGACAAACTTAATGTACTCCTTTTATAAAATTCTAACAGAAATCTACAAAGGAGAGTTAAAAGAGAACACACATTTTTGCAAACAGGTTTCATTCTTCCTGAAAAGATTTTAAAATCATGTATGCCTGCCCTGGGATTTAGTGATCCTACACTAAACTCAGAAAGGAAAATACATTCAGTTCATCTGTCAGAACTACTTGGAAGAAAGGCAGTCACCTTCAAAAAAGGAATATCGCATGTAGTGACAAATGTCAGGTACAGTTTATAAAAAATTCAATACTATCAACATCTGATTGTTACTTTTCACCAATTCCGCAAAGCATACAGTTTAATTTTTTTCTTTTTTTATTATGTTATGTTAATCACCATACATTACATCATTAGTTTTTGATGTAGTGTTCCAAGGTTCATTGTTTGTGTATAACACCCAGTGCTCCATTCAGTATGTGCCCTCTTTATTAATTCTTAAATGTGAAATAGAGATACATTTTTTCCCTAAATACTAATAATATAACAATCTCATACCCTGGCTGTAACAGGAAGCTAAATAAATCAATAGGGTCCTTGTAACACACGTACAACTTTTTCCTACTTGGTGAAGAACATGCTGTCCTATAGATTTCCTTTGTCAATATAAAGCAAAATACATTTCAAAGACTGCATTGATATTCTAGAAAAACAATCATAAAATTTAAATCAACATGAATGGATACAATTTGTGAAAATTTATATGAACTGAGAAATATTAAAAAGGAAAGTATCTAGACTTTTGTTCATGCTTCAAAGCAATGTAGCCATGTATGTTTTATATTAAGAAAAACCAGAGGCAGTGCTTGGTGTAAAATGTTCTGTAATCCTGGTTGAAATTAGCAATTTAAATTTGTTGAATGAGGTTACAGTGCAGTATCTAATGCACAAATCACAGAGATTTGAGTACTTGCATAGTTGTTAAAAAATGTATCAAAAGGCCATGGGTTAACAATAATGAATGTATGTTACATTATTATTATTAAAATATGCAATCTTTGATAATAATTTATTTGTTTTACAAATGCATTGGGGGGTTAAAATTTTTCTATTCATCTGTGACAAACCATGAAATTCAATATCGCTCACCATGACCAATCCATGAAATTTGTCAACTTTGTTCCTGATTTTCACAGGGCCTTCCTCTCAGATGAAATGACCCGTTGAACTAAGAGCATAGCGATTTTTTCATCTATGGTAAATCAGTTGAGTTTCCTAGGATTTATTATGTGCTTCAGACCTTGAGCTTTTTATGATTATGAACTATTATGCATATAATCCCAAACTTATGGCAATTTATCTCACTATTTCTTCCCTTTGTGAAAGAATTCTCCATTTCTAAAATTAGTTCTCAAGGGTAGGGTTGCCAGAAGAAACAATCTATAAACAATGGGTTTGTTGAAAGTCAGAGTGGGTGAAAATTATAGGGAAATTGAAATCAAACTTGTTAATTACCCATAGAATTCCTAACACAAAAGTCTCAAAATTTACTGAAAATCAAGATTTATATATTTCTCTTACCAGAATCTTCCAGAAAGGAATACTTTACTGAATTTATCCTAAGAAGTAGAAATATGCGTACTTTTTCCTATCCAAGAAACTAAGAATATGCAATTATCTAGTCTTTCAAGATAAAGTGACTATTTTGAGGGAGAGTTTAAACAAAATTGTATTATTGTTTTATGATAAGATCTACTTCAGCATCTTCTCCAATATTACCAATTCGAAGGAAATAAATCAGAAAAGTAGTTCAAAATTTTTAATTTCCCTAAGTCTTATTTACTACATAAAATTTTTCCACATTTTAAAAATGCAATTGATGAGTCTCTCCTTTGCTGTCCTGCCCGCTACTCCCTTCCAGTGTATTAATAAACTTCTGTCTCCTTTGTTCTGCCTTGGGTGAGTTCTTTCACCCGATGGGGTCACCCCACATTTGGTACCCCTCACCCGGAACCTCTGATGGCCTGGCACTTTCCCTGGATTCTCCGGGACTTTCTCAGGACTTTTCCCTCAGTGGATCGCTCTAGTACTCCTTGGGGAACTGACGACCTTGGGGAACTGAGTAACCAGCAGAGGTTACTCCTCTGTGAGGATATCTGAAGCTCCAGAGGGAGCCAGTTCCCCTCTTGCCTTTGGAGGGAACCTGCCCTCCCTCTCCTTTCTGTTTTTGGCTCTTCTGCTGTCTATCCCTAGTACGCCTCACACAACAGATTTCTGGCCAGGGCGGCTCCTCGGTGTGGTCTGAAGGTCTGAGGGTGAACAGGTTGGACTCTGGTGCCTGTGAGGGTGAAGGATCCCTTTCCTCTCCTCTCCCATTCCACCCTCCTGAGGCCTCCATTCCTGACATGTGGTGCAGCTGGTAGGGGCAGCTCATCCAGGGTGAAACCACACACATTACCACCTTGGTTGGGACCCTTTCCTGACACTGGCTGACTCTCAGCCACCTTGCTTCTTTTGGGCTCCCCTTTTTTCCTTTGTTCCCTTGGATCCAGCTGCCATCTTGATCTATGGGCAAAAAACGTTCCCACGAGTCTGAGTGAATCCAACAATTCTGTACGAATGATGGTTCAACAAGGATCCCAGCCCATACCATCGAAGGATCCCCTCCCCCTAAATCCCGTGGACCTGCCCACCAGGGATTTTCACTCAAATCGCCTGTCTGCGTGTTAATATAATACCATGCTCTGGTCTATACCTGCACAGAACCCCTGACAGACCAACAAATTTAGGTAGGAACAGTGTGCCGCCTGTCCAGCATGAAGCAGCTACTGAAGATGAGACTTCCACCCAAATGCCAAAGATCCATCACTGTTGATCTGTCATGGGGGAATGCGGAGGACACTGTTAGGCAACAGGCGTGAGCAATGAAAACCTGAGTAAGGGAAAAGGGCCCATAGTGAGCACCGGGCTGAATGCAAACAGGCTCTCTAATGACCCAGCTCAAAATATCCATAGGCCCTAGCTGACCAATGGGCTACTTGAAACCTGGCACGGGTACTAAAGAAGGAAAATTGCATACATTCCTGTACCTCCTCACTCTTCCTCCTAACTATAGCCGCCCCCCCCCCCCACTGCTTCCTGGCAGACAGTCTCTCCTTTCCTCTTATGCCTGCTTCTCCCTCACACTGTATTCAATACACTTCCATCTCATTTTCCAAAAAAAAAATGCAATTGCTGGGGCACAGGGCTGATTTAGTCAGTAGAGCACGTGATTCTTGATCTTGGGGTCGTGAGTTCAAGCCCCATGTTGGGCAGAGAGTTTACTTTAAATAAGTAAATAGACGGATAGACAGAAAATAAAAATGCAATTACTTATTCCTATTGCCACCTACCATTACTAGCTCAGACACTACAGCCCAATACTCAAAATGCAAATGGATGGCAGATTAACTGACAATGTGGAAACATTAGGTTTCTTCCAGATTTGGGAATATTATGGCATCAACTTTTAAAATTTTTCTATTAGAGCAAAGCACTTTATATCAAATTAAAACTAAAAAATATTTTCAAGAGAGTAAAAAGCCATTAGATATGATTTTCTTCTTCATTAAGTATCAAGCTATGATTGAAAATAACCAACCCATTAATAAAATCATTTAAACAACTCAAATAGTGAAGCTCAAGGTAATCCCGATCCTACTGGCGCCTTAGCATCTGATTAAGATTGACCGATAGAGATATAACAGTATTAGTTCGTTTTGTAAAATGGCCCAAATCACAATATCAAAAACGCACTTCAAAATATTTCTACTTGCTACTTCACACAATTCAATAAGTAGTACGAAAATAACTTTAAGTCCCGTTATTTACATATCACAATAGCTAAAAAGAAAATATGTTTGATACTTACTGATACAATTCAGTTAAGGGTGACGTCAAAATGACTAATGTTGTGAACAGATTATTACAATGGGTATGAATTTTAAAAATTTTATCATCTATATACTCATGAGGATTCAAAAGCTTCTGTACAGATGGACAAACTGACCATAACATGTTCTCAGTGCATATTAAAATTGTCGTGACATCAAGTCTATTGGAAAGAAAAAGAAAATCATGTTAAACTGTTTTTCTGCTTGGTATATACACTATCCTTCATATCTTTTATATTAAACATATATAAGAATAGAAATATTTGGTTAGATACCAGAGCTTCAGAGATCAAAGACAGAAAGAATCAAAGCTTAGCATTTGAGTTTCCAGGTGTTAGATGACTCATATACCATTATCTTTAGGAATGGTGAGGTCTATCTATAATACCGAAGTGTTTTAGGAGTGCTTTTCTTTCTTTTTTGTTTTTTTTTTTAAGGTTTATTTTGCATTATTAGGATACTGTTCAAGAAGCTCAAGAGATTTTCCTTGAAATTATGTCCAGCAAAAGAGGAGCCAGATTAAAAGAAAATTTGCTATTATCCACATGTATATGATAGGTAAAATTTTGATAGGAGAACAATTCTCCTTATCCAAGCACAGGCCGCCAAAAGAAAGTTACAAGTTTGGGTAACATGTTTCCCCAGCAAATGGGAGAGGAAGAAAAAAATGAGACCAGAAGCACAAATGGAGAAGACTACAGTTTCCAAAATTTTCAATATTGAAGAAATTTGTGGAAACTTTGTTGTATTTTATAATCTTATTCATAAACTCATTTCTTCATTTCTATCTTTCCTGTGTTTTAACAGAGACCCAAAGATCTGTTTAGAGATTATTTTGGTATATGACTGAATTGCACAAACCTCAGTTAATTTTTTCTTTTAAATTCAGTGTTCAAGAAATAGATGATGGAAATCATGAAGTGATAAGAAAACAAATAAGTATGAAGATCTCTTAAAATGAGACTTTGGCCTCAAATTTATTTATGTATTTATTACATACATATATATAAAATAAGTTTATATATATATTACTAACATATAACACATATTACATACGACATATATGGTTTTGGTCATATGATGGTTGGAGGCCACTAGAATACGAAAACATCAATAACTGCCGTTAGGAAGGTTTAACTGCAATTTGCATCCATTTGCTCTAATAGTTAATTAAACAATTACAAATCCAAGATATATGTACACACACACACACACACACACACACACACACACACACACTCTGATTGCCACAGTAACAATGGTTTAGTATTAATCAAATAAAATTATTTCTTTATTTTTCTTTAAAAAACTGTAAGAAATAACTCTAGCTTTTCATGGCATTTTTATGTAACCACCCAGAAAACATAAGCCAAAAGTCTCTATAGTACAGTCAATTAAACATACTACCCAGTAAATCTGATTTCACAAACATCTCATAATGTCTTGCCACCTCCTAGTCAAAAGGGATTTAAGCTACACAAAAAAGAATGAAGGTACTCTTTGCTCTCAGAAAAGACTTTCCATCTATTCTTCTCAGTTCAATGCTTTAAAAAAAAAATGCTTGGTCAGTAATTCAAAACAGCCTTTGCAAAATACCATATTTATGAAACACCGTAGCAGGACCTAAATACCCTTCAAATGCAGCATGCTTTACAAGAACATGATCAGGAAATGATTCCTGCTGCCAAAAAAAAGCCTCTGGTGTCTTTAGGTTCTTCCTAATATATATCCGAAGAAAAGACAGATCTTAATCACATTAGTGAGAATATTTATAAAACAAAAGCCTCTTCTTTGCCTGGACTGTTGTAGTCTTTTACGCACATTGTTGTAGCCATTGCCTAGATGCCTCGTAGACCTGGACTATAGTTTAGTCATTACCACCCAGTGACTGCTGCACCTCTTTGTCTGTGGGTCCCCATTTTACTGCACTGGTTTTTAGCAATACATGATGGAAAGAAAGGAAAACAATAAAGGAGAAAAAGAAAGAAGTGATTAGAATATATCAAGAAGAAAAATTATTAGACAAAGGAGTTTCCTGATGAAGATAAACTACACTATTTATTTACTTATTTTGATTTTGATTTTTTTAAAGATTTTGAAGACAGAGAGAGAGACACAGCGAGAGAGGAAACACGAGCAGGGGGAGTGGGAGAGGGAGAAGCAGGCGTCTCGCGGAGCAGGGAGCCCGATGTGGGGCTCGATCCCAGGACCCTGGGACCATGACCTGAGACGAAGGCAGATGCTTAACGACTGAGCCACCCAGGTGCCCCTAAGCTACACGATTTAAAAGCTTAAAAACAAAAAGAAAAACTAAAATCCCCTGGTTGTCTAGAATTTCAAAATCAAATTAACTGCTCCATCACAGCACTGCTGCTTCCTTCTCCATTTCAGGCCTCAATTTTCCCTCTTTATCTTATTTAATAACCTTTGTATATAAATGTCTTAGACTGTAATACATCTTGAATCATTTTTTTTTTAGAAACAAGTGGGTTCTACATACAGTTTTAAGAAAAAAAAAGAGCAAAGTTATTTTGATTGAAGTTCCACATTTCCACTTAAGTTATCTCAGGAGAGTTGAATATGATTTCCTTTCAGATGTTAGAAACATGTTAAATATACAAGGAGTTATGTCATGAGATTCAGAATTACATTCTGCTTTATACCAGTCGATGAAAAAGTTTTCTTGAAAAGCAATGGTTTTCACAACTTCAATTACCTGATCTGTGGCGTTCGCTTGTAACTGGGATGGGCCCGAGCATATCTGGAGGCCAGTAGACCCAAAGATTTCTCCAGCACTTCTGTTAGGATCACCTGGGCTAACTTAGGGGGCAGAATGGTCCAGAGATCGTGATGAAGAGCACAGAAGAAATAATGCCACATCTGGAGTGAGAAGGAGCATCTTTCCCCCTGGCAAAACCACCACACATTAAACAATAGACTCACATCTTCCAAAATGTCATTTTGCTTCCTATGAACATAATTAGTTCAGGCTGAAAGGAAATAGCTGGAGAGTCAGACACACTCAATGACCAAGAAAGATTTTTGACAAGATGTAAAACATCCTTATTGACAAAGGAACATATGTTTTATTTCAATTACGAGACCAGATATTCTAGTGCAAATCCAGGCCACAGGCTTTTAACCCAGCATACCTTGATTTACCTACTCCTAGCCTGGAGTTTAAAATTTACTTTAAGCAATCAACTCTACAGTTGCCAAACAAGTCATGCTCATTTAAGATAGTGGTCTGGTTCTTCTAAAATTAAATTTTAATAATTTAAATTAAGTATGTATATTTTTCCAAGACTATTACCATCATGGAGGTCACTCTTATAAATGTTTGAGATTTCACATTATAATGAAATGACAGGAATAAAGATAAACTTACATACCACATACTTATCAACATGCATGAAACCAAGGGGGGATGGGTAACTATTAAAGATTATTACATTAGGCTACTTCATTCATGGGGTTTTAATAACCATGCTAGAAACAGATACCATAATGGTCTGATTTTATAAGAGTTTGTAAAGCTTAGGCAGATGTTATCATTTCTTAGCATTTTAACAGCACTTTATACTTCCAAGGGGCCAGATTCTCCTTCCTTTCCACCCCCTACAGACCCAAGGGGCCAGATTCTCCTTCCTTTCCATCCCCTACAGACCTCTTCTGTGGGTACCAAATTCTCCCTGACCACAGAGGAAGACCCAAGAGCAGCTAAGACCAGTGGGAACAGGCAGAAATGAGAATGTGGCCTCAAGTGATTTACAAGCATTAATGAGTTAACAGGCTCTCAGGGAGGTATGCTAGTCGTTTGACCTCATTTTCCTCAAAGCAGATTAAAAAAACTACTTGAAATAGGAAGAGTAGAATGTTTTTCAAGTATTAACCCTGATTGTTACCATATTAAAAATTAAATGAGCAAAACTTCGCATTTTATCTCTAAGCAATCCTCTTTGGCTTAAAATTCCTGCTTTGCCCACTACTGATAGCTCTCAAACATCATTAAAAAAAAAAATCTGTTTTTTTATAGCAAAAGTTGATAGTTTCTCACGCGGATATGCCTATCAGTATTTTCCTTACATACTATTCTTCTGATAATTTCTCTGATTGCTAAAATCTTTGGTAGTCACTGTAAGAATAACTTATGGTCAATTTCTATTGACTTTCAAATGGAGTTTATAAACGAGTAGAACTGGTATACTTGGGTGGGAAACTAGAGCATCATTTTGTCCAAGAGTCAGGTTCAAAGGAGGGGGGTTTTGACCACTTCTGACTTCTGGACTAGACATATATCAAAATTGTTTAAGAAAAAAAATTACAAAATTCATGTGGAAGTAGCAAAATTAGAGTTTCTTATACTTTCTTTGCTGTGTGTTCTGTGATAAGGAACACTTTTTAAAATTTCCTGAAGTAAGAAAGGAGCTTTAAAGCTTGATTTTGTCATACTTTTTGTGTTGTATGTTAACTAAAGCAAGATTGACCCAGCTGATGTAATGACAAATACGAATGATTTACACTAACTCTCTCCATGGCAATGGACGGGTGCTTTTAATAATGTGGCCAACATGATTTCTCATACTTTTCAAAATAGAAATCAATTTCCTTAATAGATATCAATAAGCGAGAAAACAAAAGTAACGAGGCATGCAGATTTCTTTCCCTGAACGTGAAAAATACTTAGAGACTTTTTAAAATATAAACTTCATGTTTACTTAAAAATATTCCGAATTGGTCATCGTTCTTCACAATTCTCTTCGAAGTGTGTGTAACTGTAATGTATGCAAGGGTTTTCATTAAACTAAATGTGATTCATTTATTTGTCTGACCTGCTTTCTCTATTTGTTGTCATTTCAAAACTATTCTGCTAGTAAACATCTGTTATTTTTATAGACCCACTATAATGTAAACAGATGTGAGCTTTTATTTAGATTATATATCAGGAAACAAGCAGCTGGGCTTTATTATAGAAGCCATTCAATATTATCTTTGAACAGACAATTCTTTATTCTTTGACTATTGGAAAACACAAGTTGCTAAAATTGAGCAGATGTCAACTATACTAAAAGCTTAATTTTAAACATGTAAGCTGAACACCCACGTGCCATCTGACCAGCACCTCATCAGAGAGATACGGTACTCTCTGACTCTCTCAACCTGACAGTTTAGAAAAGGGAAATTATGTATCTAGGGCTCTGTTGATATCACAAAACACGAGCAAATATTCCTTCATATCTTGTAAGTTCTTTCACTATTTCCTTACTATGCTCTGCACATGGCGACAGGCTCCCCTGAGATCTCTATCCCACCCTTCGCCTCCAGTCAGGCAGATTTCATCTCCTTTCCTCTCAAAACGGCCCTGCTAAAAACATACTAGTCCTGTTTCACAGATCAGTTGGAATGATGGGTAGAGGAGAAGAAAAGGGTGCAGTAAACGGGATAAAACCATTGTAAAGTACTCTGGTTGTCAAAACAGTTTAAAATTTGTGCTATTTTTAGAAGTTTCTTTTTTTTTGGTAAATAGGAAAGCAGTATCACTTTATTTTCCTGAGCAATAAATAACAACCACTAACTCTGCAATTAAATCGTAACCACTGACCATTTAAGTATAAGGAAGCTACAGTACCATGTAATCACAGGGTAACTATCTCGTTATTTCTGTCTTTGAAACTAAACCCTCGTCATAAGTTCTAAGGGCTGTATGTTACATGGTAATTTGTTTTTTTTTTTTTTAATACTTGGTAACTTCAATAACAGGTTCTCAGTGCATCCACTTATTATTTATACCGTACAACTCTTCCAGCTCCCGATTTGCATGAGAGAAGACATAATACCCTGATGTTGGACACAGAGTGAAATGATACCTGTGCCTCAATGAAAACATTGTATAAAATTGCTCATTAGTGCACTGACATATTGAAATAGTTTGAAACCGGAGGTGGACTCATTTTCAATCTCTCTGTTTACCTCAAGGCAAATAAGGAGAGTGGGCTGCTGCCGAAAGAGGGGAAGATCAATACTTTTGCTCTCATGTCAGGCTGCCCGCGGCACCACCAGAGCCACCCAGGCACCCTGGCACCACCACCTTCTCGCGCTTGTTCTGCTCACTGCTGTTTGAAGTACGTCCGGTTTGGAAAACCCTACACGAATGCTCTTGCAAAGAGAAAAGCTTTCTGGGAAGGGCCTCTAAAGGAGGGATGAAATGGCCTCAGAAAAAGTGGAAAGTCCTTTAAGAGAGCTTCTGAGCTAACTTTCTCTGTTATGGCAACATTTATTATGATAATAACTCCGGCATATACAGAGCCACAGGAACCTTGGGCGTCAGGGAGTAGACAAGAGTGACTCCACAGAATAATACTCCACTCTGTTTTTCCCAGTACTCCATGGCGATCAGGACAGTCGGGAAAAACAAGAATCATAAGCTTCGATCCGGAGGAAAGGGCAAATTGGGAAAGCTAATGAAATCGGGCTTGACTGATGAATTTCCTTTAAAAACCCTGATTATGTTTTATTAAGATATTATAAATGTTTCACCCTGCCCTGAAATCAACTTCAAGGAATTTTAAATATTGGCGCTTACAGATAATCGATGGGCTTGAGGGGAAGGGAAACTGATGAAGCCTGATGATGAATAATTTTAATTGGTCCTGGGTTTGGTTATACTGGGAATCATTAGGCTTTAATTTAGTAGAAATTTGGGATTTCAAAACATGGGCTAAATGAAAATAGGGAAGCTATAAATGATCAGATGGGTCTTAAAGCACCTTCATAAGAACATACAACGAGAGGGCAAAAAAATATGTACAAAGAACAAAGTGGCTTAAAAAAAGACATTTAGCAAAAACAGAAATACAGTAAGAAAAAAAAAGTGCAGGAATACCCACAACCGGTCCCTTTGGAGAAAAATATAAAGTTGCAGCATTTTGGCATAATCTCTTTGACTTTTCATTATATCCCGTTATATTCCAACTTAGATAGCACATGCTGCAGCTCAAATTAAGTTATTTTTACTTTTAAGCAGAAGGAGAGCTCTGATGTCTAGCTCTTTCAGGTTTTTAAAAAATGTTTCTCCTAAGTACAAATTCAATATTTAAAAAATATTATCCTAACAGCCTTCGTGTGTTAGTAATGCCAAACTCATGTTTCTAATTAGCCAGAAAGCAGGTAGGCAGTAAAACATATTTGTGTAAAAAGGAGGGATAGTAAACTTAACTTCACACCTCATAAAAAGCTTTGTAGTCATCCCAGTGGTGGCTCTCAGAATCCTGTAAAATGCTTGTAGCACAAACTCTGACGCAGTAGTCCGTAACCTGAAACTGGAGAGTGTTGATGAATTCCTGATATCTTTGGACAGGCACCAGGAATACGGGTCTGTTCAGAGGGAATGATCAAAGAGACAGAGATTTAAGGCCTGTGCAGTAGACGGTAACAATCCCCAGTACTACAAATGGTTTTGATTATTAGATATCAATCATTCATTTCCTCCTAATGCTGAAGTCTGCATCCACATTCACTTTCCAAAAAGGAAAAAAAAAAAAAGCCGGTCTTTGTTTTGCAAGTCCTTTGAAAACGTACATCTGCTGTTCCACAAATATGCACTTCAACTTGAGACAAACTGCATTGTCAATACATCATTCAAAAATAAAAGTATTCTTTGTAAGCCTATTATTAGAGATCAGTGCATTATTTAGGCATTAGGGTATCGTTATTATAGAGAACAACATGCATTTGTCAGAACTAACTTTTATGAAGCTATCACATGTCCCAAAAACATACTCTTTTTGTTTTAAAAATTGTAATTTTGTAGATGTCAATTATCTCATAAACTGTTTTAAAATATTCTGCAGAAATACTGTGATTTCTGGCACATTTTGTTTATTAATTCAAGTGTGATTCACCGTATCTGACTACTTACGGGAATTAAAGAAATATCAGAGCTATATTCTGCATCAAGCCAAATTTATTTTACTTTTATCTTTAGTTATTTATATCACACCTTCTTATGCTTTCTCTCCTAACCAAGGGACTACAAATGCTGCGTCAGGAATACCGCAGAGATTGTCGGACTCGGGCTGGAAAGCCAGGTCCATGTGGTCCTTTGCAAGAGGCTGTGCTGTCTCCTAGAGGGTACAAGGGTCACTGGAAAGACCATGTGGTCATCTTTATCCTATTTCCAGAAAATACACAGTCTTTTTAGACTACAAATACATGAGAAGCAAGACTGCCAGATGCTTTCTGCTCAAATATTAAGGACAGCTTATTACTATACAGATGCTTTGAAATATGTTTACATTGGTCAATAGAATAGAAGGAAAATGCATTTATTCTCTATATAAGTCCTAACATCCTGTTTGCTTAGAAACAAAAGAGAGAAGTGCCTATGTCACTACTTGTATACAAGGGACAAAAACAAGCTTAGTTTTCCTTTCCAGGGTAGTCAGTGTGGTGTGCCTTACAAAATGGGAGGTTCTGTTTGGTCAGGTCATCAATAGCATGCAGAAAATCGTTGCTCCCGATCGGAATATGGAAAATGTATGGGTTTCTCTCTGGAATAGGCCTTAGAAAGAATAGCTGTCTTTCTTCCTAATCTATGTATCTGGTCTAATCGATCCCATGCTCCACCTTTTTGACATGTTCAAGTTAAAACAAATGAACATAATTCACCATGTTCATTGTAATTTTCTCCTTCTCAAATATTATCATCAAAATTTCACTCCAGTGATATCCAAAGATTACACATTCCTTTAAGCATGGCCATCAACTTAATGTAAATGACACTCACTTCTTAGTATTTTCTTTCATCAAATCATCATACTGCGTAAAATGCTGGAAGACACAGACTGCTGTGGAGAGCAGCGTGTGTAAGTTTGTCAGGGGTGCTTTGGCAGGGAACTCCTTGCCTCTCTCTTGCAGTCTCGCCAGGACAGCTGTTGCCACTTTACAACAGGCCTCCACAAAGTTTGCTCTAATTTCCTGGAAAGAATCATCTCTGCATGCCAGAGCCAGTGGAAGCATTGTGTCAAGTTTTTCCATGATGTCAGAACAAAACTAGGGAGAAATAAATGTAGCACTGAGTTATTTGTACTCTGACAGCACCGTGTAATTTATGTACAGGGGAGCCAAATTCCTAAATAATGAATTTGGCATCAAGCATAAATATAATGACACAACGTTATAATAATCAATTTCTCAGTTTCTTGTAGAAAGTTAAATGTTTTATGTCTATAAGGAAATACCAAAAGGATGCTTCTCTATATATAACCTTCAAAACTTATGCTTTCCAGACCGAAATTATGAAAAACTCATGAAAGGGCTTTACATGACAATGCTTTATTTGTAGTTAATAGAACTTGGAAAACATGTATCCTTGATATTAATCTGTATTATTTTTGAACTTATTCTGGTTTCTTTGCTGAATTTTCATAAAGTATCTTCTTATTAATCACCACCTATACATAAGGTCTATCAATTTATTTTAAATAATCTAGAAGCATCAGAAACAATATCACATGGCATCTTCTTATTGGTAAGGAGTCAGCAACTTTCAGAAGTGATGTGACTGGCTTTTCAGTCGTTATTATGAATCTACTCTTTCTCAATGGCAGAGGAAGTAGGAGGGATGGGAAGGCAATACTAGCCTGCACTCCCAATTTGCCAACAGTCTTCCCCGGGGAATGTTCTAGAGCCTCAGGTTGGCAGTAGCCAAATAAGGAGGCCATCTTTAAGAATGCTCTTTAAAAAAAAAAAAAAAAGATTTTTATTTATTTATTTGAGAGAGAGAGAATATGAGCTGGGGGAGAGGCAGATGGAGAAAGAGAGGCATACTCCCCGCTGAGCGGGGAACCCCATGTGGGGCTTGATCCCAACCCTGGGATCATGACCTGAGGTGAAGGCAGTCGCTTACCTGACTGAGCCACCAAGGCACCCCAAGAATGCTCTTTTAAAAACATTCCAATCATAAGTTGCTGAACTCGTTGTGTGCTTAATACTGAGTAACTGTATTCATTTATTTGCATAATTACTTCCTATTTTCTCAGTATGCTCTGTGACTTTCAAGGCACAAATAAAGATGCAAGATGGATGTTAACGAAATAGAATGTGCATTAGCATGTAAATAAAGATTTAAACGTTGCCTAGACCAATAAAAGACAGTAATTCCTTCAACCTCCTCAATTTTTCGGGGGAAATCATTCAAAGGTATAGCCCAAACAAGCAGTTTTCCCAGCTCCCCACGAAGTCACAGAAGCGTCTGCTTTAGGGACCTCAGACTCTTGGAGCAACAAGTTGGCCACAGGTTTCAGTCTTTTTTGCTAGCAGTGGCTGTGGCCCATGGACACCAGAGAAGAAATCTGGTACTGAGTTGGATACCAAGTATGTGCCAAGAGACTCAACAACTGTTCTATAGGTTCCCTTTGCAATGTCTTATATATATTTTTTAAAATTTATTTATTTGAGAGAGAGGAAGAGAGAGTGAATATAAGTGTGGAGGGAGGGACAGAGGGAGAGAATCTTCAAGCAGACTCCCTACTGAGTGCAGAGCCCTTTGCAGGACTCGATCCCACCAACCATGAGTTCATGACTGGAGCCAAAACCAAGAGTCAGATGCTCAATCAACTGAGCCACCCAGGTGCCCCGCAACGTCTTATATTAAAAAAAAAAAAAATCTCATTATGCCAGTCGACAGTTTGAAAGGATTTCATTCGACACTTGCCTTTGCAATTTTCTTTGGTTGATCCTCCTCAGGAAACACATGACTGTCTTGCCAAACTTGCTGCACATTTACAAGGGTCATAGCATAGGTTATAGCCAAAGACCTTTCATTCTGTTCCTGTTGGAGAATTTTTGTGGAAAAATCTTCAATTGCTGTTGTTATACAATGTGCCATAGGAAGAGACACTTCTTTAAATGCACTTCGCCAATAAAAATCTAGTGAAATAGCCTGAAATATAAATTTATATGAAGTTATATTAATCTTAACTCAGCAACAAGTGTTCATTTTGTTATAGATATAAAATTATTACTTTCTTTCAGCTTTTGAATATAGGTATTCTTTGGTAAATGGCAAAAACCATTCTTACAACCTGAAAAATATTACCCAGTGAATAAAGCAATATACAAAAACATGTGTATTCTTTACACAGAGTAATATACTGGCATTTCATTTTAATTCATCAGTGGATTTAATCAAAAACTTTTTTCAAAATCTAATCTTTTAAATATAGTTCAATAAAACTATCTTTATGAGAGTTAAAAGTTACATTTTCTGTTTATCACATAAAGCAACCTTTAAATTCAACAGATTTAATAAAGCCTAAATTAGATTTTTATAGTCTTTTTTGTAGTTTATTGTTAACAAGTATTGCAACATAAGACAGGATTTAATATTCAATTTTTTATTTCTTTTTCACTCTCAGAAATCCAGACAAGCCAAAAAAGAGCAACAAGAAATTCCTCAGAGAAATTAAATCAAGGCACCTTTCTAGAGTTTTACTTCTTTAGAATTTTACTCAGTTTCTTCACCCACAAAGTGGTAAGCAGCGCTACTTTTGTTCCAAGAAATGAGGAATTAAAATTATCTGCATTGCTCTGTGTTGGGGGAGTGGGAGAGGCTGCAGGGAATGGAGGCTGGTGGTATTTTATCTTCTTTTTTTCTTGGGTTCTGGGCTCAATATAATTATGAATGTATACTATTCCCAAGTCCTCTAATGTTCTCTTAAGTATTAAAAAATTACAGGTAGTAGGTGAACACAGGCTTAGCATTAAATTTTCCCTGTTTCAATGTAATCTTGCTTACTGTAATAATTCACCTACTCCAACTTCAGAGGACCCTAGGCTCAATATGCCTGACTGAATTACTTATTTTTCTGGATCTCAGTTTTTTGGTTAGAAAAGTAAAAGAGCTGATTCTGAATGATTTCTATGGTTTGTCTCAGTCTAAAATCACTGAGATTATGATCATTAGCTTACTTTTCCTATACATACATTCCAGTCAGCGTTTATTTAGTGCTTTCTGTATATAATGATTCATCTTCCAGAGCTAAAATTCTATATAATTCTATGACTATAATCAATAATCAAATCTAGAATCAAAATCTATGATAAAAAGGTAGCTCTCATTTTCATTACGTATATAATTATGTACGTATATAATTATGTATGTGTATTTCTTTCTAAAGTATATTTGAACCTTTAACATCATAGGGCCCGAAAACACATTTCTCATCTTATTTTTACATAAAAATTAGTTAATAACTGAAACTACTCAGCTCATACAATCTCCTTCCTTATAAGTGAAACTTCAGAAGGGCCACAGGTATAGTCCTCTGCCCTAACAGTATTTTCTTGGGACCCATTTATGATAAAAATGTAAAAAGGAACTTACCTCCATGAAAATTAAAAACAACAACAAAACTCTGCCTCTTGTTCTGCCCACCAGGGCACGTCTACTCATTAGAACCATTCATTCATTCATTCAATCAATCAAGGAAATATGTTCTGGTGAAAATTGCCATTAATTGCCATGACCTCAGTGACAATTCTGTATTTTGTGCAATGATGATTACCTTTGCCTGTGGTAATTTATATGTGATTATAATATCTTGACCCATCTGAATTCTCTTTTCAAAATACAGAAAACCAAGCACATTAACAGCTGCTCTTAAAAAGAAAACTGGGGTGCCTGGGTGGCTCAGTTGGTTAAGCGACTGCCTTCGGCTCAGGTCATGATCCTGGAGTCCTGGGATCGAGTCCCGCATCGGGCTCCCTGCTCAGCAGGGAGTCTGCTTCTCCCTCTGACCCTCCCCCCTCTCATGTGCTCTCTCTCTCTCATTCTTTCTCTCAAATAAATAAATAAAATCTTTAAAAAAAAAGAAAACTGGAAACTTTTACTACTCAAATCAACTCTTAGAAGGCTGTTTTCATGAACTACTACTTGCCTACTTCTACTCTTCCCATCTGATGTTTGGTATCACACATACCCAGTTAGAATAGAGAATGTTTACTAGTTGATCCAAGAAGAAAGAAGAAATAATGTGGCTTTCTGTTCTGTGCACAAAACAAGATACTTATTGAATGCCCTTCTTCTATTACCTGGAGCTAATTTCTTAATACCTACGCTGATTTTTGGCTAAGGCATAATATATAACTTTCCATTTTCCCTATTATTTCCCTTCCTTTCTATATTAAAACTGTTAAAACTCTGGGGTTTTTGCCCTTTTATTTTTTTAAATTTCTTTTTAAAGATTTTATTTATTTATTTGACAGAGAGTGAGAGAGTACAAGCAGGGGGAGCAGCAGAGAGAGAGGGAGAGGCAGGCTCCGGCAGGCTCCCTGCTGAGCAGGGAGCCTGATGTGGGGCTCGATCCCAGGACCCTGGGATCCAGGACCCTGGGATCATGACCTGAGCTGAAGGCAGACGGTTAACCAACTGAGCCACCCAGGCACCCGTATTTTGCCCTTTTAAATGTTTACCTGCTATATCAGTCAAGATCCATTCAGAAAACAGAAACCATGCTAGGTATTTCAAAAGGAAGAATTTTAATGTAGGGTGTTAGTTACGAAAGTGATGGAATTTTGAGGAGCTGAACATGAGATATGAAGCAAGACATATTAACAGAGTAGGAAGCCACTGCCACTTCTAGGGCTGGAGGAACAAGAAAAGGGACTGTATATGGGAGTGTGGTTCCTGGGGCCACCAGTCTAAGTTAAAGGTAAAGCAGACATGACAGGTGGAGCTGTGTGTTGAGAGCAGGGTCCATGGAGGAGATGAGAGTCACAGCTACTACTAGTGATGTTTCCTAAAACAGAGAGAGGGAAAGAAATACTCTGGTTTCTCTCTATCCACCCTCTAGTCCTCCATCACTGCCTTCCATGGGCCCAAACTTCCCGGAATCCTGGAAGGCTAGTTCTCTATAACACAAAGCAGAGCGGGGGAAGAGTAGTAATGGATCTGAGAACAGGCAGAGACCAGTGGATTATTGATAAGCACTCTAAAATAAGAAACCAGTTAAGCTCTTTTTTCCTCTTTCCTTGCCTTTCTAATGTCCATTTTCTCACTTTCAACAATTACTTACAGCCCAAATTCTCAAAGTGTAGACGGTGAACTAGGATAAGAACACAGATTTCTTCACTTGCAGCACCCTACTTCTTCCAGGAAACACTGTGCAAGAGAGCGGCGTCCCAACTAAATTCAATTTTTGCCAAAACTTATAAGCTTTTCAACCAGGAATATTTTTCTTCTTTAGTGGCAAAGGGTAAAACTCAAGACATTTTGATTCATAATGGATTTATAGACATATGATACTGTTTTATATGAGTAGAAATTAGTACACTTTTTTCCTCATTCACCTCTTGCACTGGTAGCAATTGTTCTGAAGGAACTCCGGTTTCACTTGCTCTAGGTTTCTCTATTACAACTTCTTGACTGGATGGATCCAAAATTCCTATGCAAGAGAAAAGAAAACAAACACACAAACATACATTAAGAAAAACAAACCACACCAGATGGAATTAATAGACTCAGGTTAAAATTAATGATGTAGAAAAGCTCTATCCCTAGTATATACACACATATACATATAACAAGATGCACAGAACACAGTCAACAAGACATAGGGTGATGTCACCATTTACAGTAACTATAGGATCAAAATATGGAGAGCCCCTTTCCATACATAAACTTGATGACATTTATATGCTATTTATATTCATATTTGATATACATGCATATATAATATGTAAAATATAGATCCCTTTGTCATTAATATATTTTCATGCTGATAACGTAGGATAAGAGTATAAAGTAAGGGATGCCTGGGTGGCTCATTCGGTTAAGCATCTGCCTTCAGTTCAGGTCATGATGCCAAGGTCCTGGGGTCGAGTCCTGCATCGGGCTCCTTGCTCAGTGGGGAGCCTGCTTCTCCCTCTGCCTGCCACTCCCCCTGCTTGTGCCCTCTCTCTCTCTCTCTCTGACAAATTAAAAAAAAAAATCTTAAAAACAAGAGTACAAAGTAAAATTAATTTCCTTGTTCATTTAAAAATTTAACTTCTCAACTGAAGAATGGTGCATTTAAGAAATGGTGATGTTCCTTAGCATATTAATATTTCTTTTCTTGAAATGAGGAAGAACAATAGTACATGGGTAAACATCAGCATATCAGGAAAAATTACACTATTAATAAATATATCAATAATCTACTGGAAAAACACAAACCCTGGGATAAGAAATGATCTTTAGCTCTCAAAGTGGAAATATTTCCTCACCTTTATATCTTTTAGAATTAAGGAAGTCTTTTCCATGGGGGAAAAAATAGAGCTACAAAAATGTAGTAAAAAATATGCCAAAAAGAAACTTTCCTCTTTTCCAGTAAGGTTCTATTAATTATAGTTAATTTGAAATGAATGAGTTAGCATTTACCTTTTGTTTTTGCTTAGACTTGATATATGATGATCAATTATAAACTTTGACATATTTTTTTTTATTTTAGAATCTTAAGAATTGGTTTCTGCTTATACCCCGAGCAAACAAATTACAAAATTTTACCGATTCTTATCATTAGGACTTTTGACTGATATAATCATCTCAAAGATGTGAAATGTTTTTGCTTTTAGTTTTTTCTAAATGTGGCTCTATGCACTGTGAATTGTGTAAGACTGTTGAATCACAGACCTGTACCTCTGAAACAAATAATACATTATATGTTAAAAAAAAAGAGAAGAAGAAGCTAGCAGGAAGGGAAAAATGAAGGGGGGGAAATTGGAGGGGGAGACGAACCATGAGAGACTATGGACTCTGAGAAACAAACTGAGGGTCCTAGAGGGGAGAAGGGTCGGGGGATGGATTAGCCTGGTGATGGGTATTCACGAGTGTATGTACTAAATGGAGCACTGGGTATTATATACAAACAATGAATCATGGAACACTACATCAAAAACTAATGATGTAATGTATGGTGATTAACATAACATGATAAAAAAATAAATGTGGCTCTATGAGCATAATCATGAATGATTCCTAAGTAGTACAATTTACAAAAGCATTCTCTAGAAAGGTAAATACTCCATTTGATAAGTGATAATATCCTTTTTGGAAATTTTATCAGAGTTTATGTATTGTGAGGAAAAGTTTTCCTCACCTCCAGCATTCTTTTTTTTTTTTTTAAGATTTTATTTATTTATTTGACAGAGAGAGACACAGCGAGAGAGGGAATACAAGCAGGGGGAGTGGGAGAGGGAGAAGCAGGCCTCCTGCCAAGCAGGAGCCCGATGCGGGGCTCAATCCCAGGACCCTGGGATCATGACCTGAGCCGAAGGCAGATGCTTAACGACTGAGCCACCCAGGCGCCCCCCTCACTTCCAGTATTCTTAATCATTTTGGATTTGTGAACACTTCTGAGAACTTGATAAAAGTGACAGAATACTCCATCCAAAATGTACAATATGATTGCATGGTAGGTGTGCACAGACACACACACACACACACACACACACACACACACACACACACAGTATTGGGGATTCCCAAGCCCTCTTGCACAGTGCATTTGTGAACCCCAAGGGCCTGTTGACTGTAGTTTAAGAATCCTGCTTCATTTCTCAACACACACCACAACATAGAGAGGGTTTTAGATCAGTGTTATACCATTTAACCTGAAATGCCTTCTCTCTCTTTTTTTAAAAAAAGATTTTATTTATTTGACAGAGAGAGTACAAGGAGAGCGAGCACCAGGCAGAGGGAGAGGGAGAAGCAGGCTCCCCAAGGAAGCGGGGAGCCCAATGTGGGGCTCGATCCCAGGACCGCAGGATCATGACCTGGGCCAAAGGCAGACGCTTAACTGACTGAGCCACCCAGGCGCTCCTAAAATGCCTTCTCTATGGCTTGCATTTTACTATGTCTTTAAAAAAATGGTACTATAAATATTTAATTCTAATACTGAAATAAAATCCAGATTAGTGAAAGATTTTAAATAAAGAAAAATGAAACTATAAGGCTATTAAAAGAAAATATAGATTATTTTTTAAAAGATCTATGTAGAGAAGATTTTTCAGAAGGACACAAAAGCAGAAGCCATAACAATTCTGTATAAAAAATTCTGCATAAAAAAAGTATCATTAGCAGTCAAAATAGATGTGACAAACTGACTTGGCACTCTTTCTCAAAATGTCCATTTTTTTTTAATTAGTAGACTTTATTTTTTAGAGCAATTTTAGGCTTAGAGAAAAATTGAGCAGAAAGTACAGAATTTCCATATACTCCCTCTCTCTCTGCCCTCAGTTCCCCTATTGTTAACAGCTTACATTGGCGTGGTATATATATATGTATGTGTGTGTGTGTGTGTATATATATATATATTTATATATATTAAAGTAGACTCCACACCTGGTGAGGAGCTCACTGCAGGGCTTGAACTCATGACCCTGAGATAAAGACCTGAGCTGAGATCTAGAGCCAACTGAGTCACCCAGCTGCCCCTGGTGTGGTATATTTTTTTACAGTTGAGGAACCAACATTGATTATTACTACCTAAAGTCCATAGTTTACATTAGGATTCATTTTTTATTAAGCTTTTATTTTAATTCCAGTATAGTTAACATGCAGTGTTATATTAGTTTCAGGTGTACAATACAGCAACTCAACAAGTCCATACATCATTCTGCGCTCATCAGGACAAGTGCATTCCTTAATCCCTATCACTTACCTCCCCTCTGGTAACTATCAGTTTGTTCTCTTATAGTTAAGAGTCTGTTTCTTGGTTTGTCTCTCTCTTTCTTTTGCTTGTTTTGTGTTTGTTCCTTAAATTCCACACGAGTGAAATCATATGGTTATTTGTCTTTCTCGGACTGATTTATTTCATTTAGGATTATACTTTCTAGCTCCATCCATGTCATTGCAAATGGCAAGATTTCATTCTCTTTTATGGTTGAATAATATTCCATTATATATCTCACATCTTCTTTACCCATTCATCAATCAATGGACACTTGGGCTGGTTCCATAATTTGCTATTGTAGATAACGTGCAATAAACAGGGTTGCACGTATCCCTTTCAATTAATGGTTTTGTATTTTTTGGGTAAATCCCCAGTAGTTTGATTACTGGATTGTAGGTTTTTTTTTTTTTTTTATTTTAACTTTTAGAGGAACCTCCATACTGTTTTCCAGAGGGGCTGTACCAGTTTGCATTCCCACCAACAGTGCAAGAGAGTTCCTTTTCCCCCACATCCTCGCCAAAACTTGTTTCTTGTATTTTTGATTTTAGCCATTCTGACAGGTATGAGGTGATATCTCATTATAGTTTTGATTTGTATTTCCCTGATGACGAGTGATGTTGAGCATCTTTTCATGTGTCTGTTGGCCATCTGAATGCCTTCTTTTGGAAAATGTCTGTTCATTTCTTCTGTCCATTTTTTAATTGGATTATTTGTTTTTTGGGTGTTGAGTTTTATAAGTTCTTTATATTTTGGATACTAACCCTTTATTGGATATGTCATTTTCAAATATCTTCTCCCATTCTGGAGGTTGCCTTTTAGTTTTGTTGATTGTTTCCTTCGCTGTGCAGAAGTTTTTATTTTGATAGAGTCCTAATAGTTTATTTTTGTTTTTGTTTCCCTTGCCCCAGGAGACATAGCTAGAAAAATGTTGCTAGGGCCGATGTCAGAGAAATTACTGCCTATGCTCCCTTCTAGGATTTTTATGGTTTCAGGTCTCACATTTAGGTCTTTAATTCATTTTGAAATTAAGGATTCATTCTTTGTGTTGTGCATTCTATGGGTTTTGCCAAGTGTATAATGTCATGTATCCGCCATTACTGTTTCTTACAAAATTATTTCACTGCTCTAGAAATCTCCTGTGCTCCATCTATTCACCTCTTTCCCCCTTTCCCTTCAACTACTGATCTTCTTACTGTCTCTATACTTTCATTTTTTCCAGTTAAGAGCCTGTTTCACACACACACACACGGTACTGGGGATTCCCAGGCCCTGTTGCACAGTGCATTCATGAACCCCAAGGGTCTATTGACTGTAGTTTAATATTTCATTGTCTGGATGCACTACAATTTATTTATCTATTCATCTACTGAAGGACATCTTGGTAGATTCTAAGTTTTGGCAATTATGAATAAAGCTGCTATAAACATTAATGTGTTGGTTTTTATGTGAACATAAGTTTTCAACTCATTTGTGTAAATACCTGTGAGTGTGATTACTAGATAATATAAGACAGTGTTTAGCTTGTAAGATACAATGAAATCATCTTCTTGAGAGGCTACATACAGTATTTTCCATTCCCATCAGCAATGAGAGTTCCCGTTGCTTCACATCCTTGTAAGACTTTAGTGTTGTTCCTGTTTCAGATTTTAGCCATTCTAACAAGTGTAGAGTGGTATCTCTTTGTTTTGCTTTGCATTTCCCTGATGACATATGATGTTGAGCATCTTTTCATATGCTTATTTGCCATCTGTATATCTTCTTTGGTAAGGAGTCTGTTCAGATCTTTTGCTCATTTTTTAATTGAGTTTTTGTTGTTGTTTTCTTGTTGAATTTTAAGTGTTCTTTGTATATTTTGGATACAAGTCCTTTATCAGATACGTGTTTTGCAAATATTTTTCTCGGTCTATGGCTTGTCTTTTCATCCTCTTAACTACCATACCTTTTCACTTGGCAATTTCACTTTAGAAATTCACTGTCCAGGTATGCATGTGCACATTTAAGACAAAGGTCAAGGAAATTTGTGCAATCATTGTTCGTGGTAGCAAATGAAGAAGAAAACAGAACCCTAAATGCTCATCAATGAGTAACAGGTTAAATTATGGTACATGTGCCATTGAAAAATTATTCACATATTAGAAAGAATGAGATCTTTTTATATAACTGTTAATAAAAAAGAAGCTCTGCATAGTATGACAAGATTTCATGTTATGTTAACATGGGGATATATACAAAAGTAGTTGTCTCTGGAAAAAAAACCAGACAACTGGAATAGAAAAAGACTTAATTTTCACCATATACTCTTTTGTCTTGTTAAAAGTTTTACTATATGCATCGACTACTATTCAAAACAAATCAAAGGAGAAAAAAATAATAAAGATTAAATTGTTAATGACATGAAGGGACAATGCTTAGATTCTTAATGTCATCTTACTTTTCTACAGAGAGCTCATAAAACCAGCTAATTTAAAAAGATATTTAACTCTGGAAAAATAACACTAGTTCAAACTACAGGCTTTGTGGATCTATTTCTGGAAATAACTATCTGCCATTGTGCAGCTTTGGTTTAAGACTTAAAAAAAAGTTAATTATCTTATATTTATCATTTCATTTCCAAATACATTATGCTTATTCACTCAAAGTAACATGCTTTGATGTTTATACAAACAATTTGCCCATCTTCAAGATGAATAAGAAAAAAAGATAAGCTTCCCGAGACTTCTTTTGCCAGTGAGCAATTCTACAGTAAGATCGAAAATGAGTTATCAAGCAGTTACGATAACTTTCAGAATACCATCTTTTCCACCCCAAATTAAAAAGAATTAAGAAACCTAATCCTATATAAAGAGCAAAAGGTATTTTTAAGGCAGTATTAGTAAAACTGATTCTAGACTAATAAGATACCCCGTGGTTTTAATGAATTGTGGCATTTTTGTATTTGTTTGGAATTCAAAATGGTCAATATCAAAATTTGGCATTGTCCAACTTTATGAGCTCTGTGAACATGTGACAAATTATTTCATCTATTTAAATATATATTGAAAACTCTATATACACTTACTAGCATTGCCTAGAGAAGTAGCCCATTTTTGGCTCATCACTCTAAATCATACATATTTGTATGCAGTCAACACTGGTTTCGTTCAGAGCATGCCCAGATTAAGGACGTCAGTAGAGTGCAGAGGGTCACAGGAAAGCCAGCTGCTAAACACGCTCCCCCTAAAGAGTTCGCTGTGGTTCATTTTACATTTCTGGTTAGTTTCCACACTGCCGCTTTCTTTCATAGAGAGTAGAGCTTGGCAGTACTTCCCTGTGACATCCACTTTCACACCCAAATTGGTCTTCATAGGCTCCCATTGTGTGCACTACAAAGCAACTTGCCTTGTTGGCAGCTCTAAGTGGGAACTACAAGTCTTTCTTTTCTTCACTGTTCTTTTCTGGCTCACAAGCAACCTCCCACCAAAAGCTGAATCTGTGGAAGAGACTACATCCAAGAGATAATACTATGAAAAAGTATGAAGAGAAGCCCAGGCGGCCACCTTGCAAATTTCCAATGTGGAAGCCTTCGACCTCTCTGCCCAAGAAACAGCTAAAGTCCTAGTGTAATGAGCTTTACAAACCCTAGGAGCCTCTTTACCTTAACTACATACGCCTCCCTAATACAATCCCTTAACCATCTAGCTAAGGAACTCTTAGAAGCCATTTGACCCCTCTTAAGACCCCCTAAGAGTACAAACAATCTTTCAGAAGATCTGAAATCTTTGATTCTTCTGAGACAAACCCTAAGTGTTCTTCTTACATCCAATTGAAGCAGCCATTGCTCTTTGTCATTGCTGGGGCTAAAGAAAAATGAGGGCCAAGAAACCTCCTGGTTTAGATAAATCTCAGATGCCACCTTTGGAAAATTTGAGGAACTGCCCGAGGAACAGCTGTATTCCAAAGGAGCATTAGAAGTGCCCCGTAAATCAAACCCGAGGCCACTCCAGAAGATATGATCACCTAAAAGAAATACCACAAGGTACCATAACAGTCAAATAATGTTGTATCATTTGCTGAAGTGACCAAAATAGAAAACCATCAAGTCATGACCAAAAAAAAAAAAAAAGTAAATAAATATAATGACTAAATATCTTTCTTTCTCTGAAACTACTTCTTATGTCTCTACAGAATCTACTGCATCATATTCAAATTACTAAGAGCACTGCCAATTTAGCCAAATTGTCAATATAGTGGTAAACATCAAAGTAAAAAGTAAAATATTTAGTTAATCATCTTTATATTTTCTCTATGTGATGTTAAGCACCTGGATATTTTTAAAACATCTGGACAATAAGGGGAAAAAAAAGCCCTCATTTTCATCACATTGTTTTGGTTACATGGACATAGTAGGCAACTCTTTCCAAGATCTTTATTAGCAAAATATGCTCCAATCAAAAGAAACACACAGGAAACCAAATGACTTGATGTTTTTTTCCCTTATTCCCTCATATACAAGATTTCCAAGCAAAACATTAACTATCAGGATAACTTAAGATGCATTTGGTTTCTTTAATCAGCCATTTCAAGGAATCTTTTCCTTCCTGATTTAAGAAACCAATGCTTTTGATAAGAATTCATTAAGTTGGCTACACTGAATAAAACATTTAAGTTTTTCTTGACAATTCCCCTCAAGATCATTCTTTGCAGGGAGCCATTTATATAAAGTTATGTCAGATTAAATAAATCTTAGCTTTGTTATAAAAAATATGAATTTCAACAATGAAGAACACATATATCACATGGGGATGGTCTAGTACTTAAGACATTTCTTATACTTGTCCTTTAAAATTCCTTCCACGTACATTGTTCAATAACCCACAACTGTATTTCTATAATACATTCTTATTAATGTGAATTTGAAGTTACTTTCGTCTGCCATGCTGCTTATATAATAACAAATTTGAGTGAGGCAGTATATTGTAGTATAATTATATATTTTCTCTGTTGATTATATTCAATAATGGTAACTATTTCCCTCAAATGTATTGAAAGTCTCAACACTGCTTGATCTTAATCTAAATGAGTTGAACCAGCTTTTTCTTTTTCTGAAATCGGTATATCAAACCTTTGCTTCAATTGTTGGCCATTTGAGTTTTGTATCTTTATAATACTTCTCTAATACAATTTTAATTTTGAACCTATGCTGCCTTTAAAGAAATAAAATTCTTAAAATTCACCTAATTTCTCTAGAGCCTGGTCTAGGACCAAAACAATATGAGTCCCAAGAGGTAAGAGTCTAAATGTGTTGTAGCCTGTTCTATTTCTTGATCCACACTTCAGAGAAGATCTGCTAGAGATGTGGATGAAAGATGCAAAATCTTAGCCAGGCATGATGGATGAGTAGCAACACCAAGTGTCAACTGCTTGAGGCAATGACATGTCAATCAAAAATTAGGATGGCATATTTATCTACTCATCTCTCTTCAACCCAGTCAGTTTAATCTAGAAGATCCTCTAGGGTTCATATTATCTCCTAATTAAATCTACTTTTTCATTCTTTTAATTTTCTTATTTTCTGTCTTTTATTTTTATTATTTCCCTATTGGACTTTTTGTCAGTGTTAGAAACCTGAAATCCACCTCCATTTTTCTTCAAATTATCTCCAAGTTTGAAAAAATGATCTACTTGATAATTTAGTAGTGTTACTTAAACTTAATCTGACACATAGAAGGCCAATAAGCTATGCTTAATATAAAAGAAACTTCAACCCTGTAACTTTTCCAATATTATTTACCCAGGCAAAATAAATAAGGAGATAAAAAAGTAAACATATTAAAGTAAATGTAATTCCTTACTAAGAATTCGAATTTTGAAATTTTCCGATTGATTGCTAATCATTTGGTTCCCTCACTTTATTTTGCAAATGAGGCTACAAGCTATTGTCCTTAAAATGACACATGGTATCATGCAAAAGAGAACTCTGTGTAGTTCATTCTGATATAGATGAAAATATTTATAAGTATAGATATGAACACAAAGAACATACTTTCACTATTATGCCTTTGAATTCCACCTTTAATGTTAGAAACATATCTTAACATACATGGCATAGCTTTCTTCAAAAGGATTTTGTTAAGACTAACTAAACTTAAAATAACATATAATTAGAATTATTTATATAACAGCTCACCTTTATTGTTTGTTACCTACTAGATATTCTTTTAAGTACATACATTAAATCATTTAATTCTCACAACCCTGCATAACATATTGAAATTTGAAGCATGTAACAGGAAAAGAAAACAAAGAGAAAGTTAGTTTAGTTCTACACCATCATTTTGAAGATGAGAAAACAGAGTCTAAGGTTTGCCCGAGGTCATCTGGCTGCTAGCAGCAGAAGAGGAGCTACTAGATCATCCAGTATGCTTTTTTTTTCCCCATAAGCCAGGCTGTGTTTCTCTGAATTAAAAAAAAAAAAAATTAATCTGATTTCATTTAAAGATTATTAACCAGAATTGACTTACAATGCTTTGTCAATTAGAATTATGGAATTTACCGTATATAAAGATAAAAATGTAATTTTATGGTATGCATTATAGTTAACATTTATTTAAGGAATTCTATCATGCTTTTTTTTTTCCAAGTAATAGTATAGATTCAGTGGCAGGAAGTGAACACAGAGAGAATAGATTTACAAATTTAAACAAGAGAGCATGTTACCTGAAATATTTCTGGGTGTCTTGAGTGATACAAATATTTCTTCCAATAATTCTTCAACATTTTTTTCCAGTTTCAAGAAGGATTTCATGAGTTGCGATAAGAATTTGAGTTTATCAAAGGAGAGGAAAAAGTTTCTTCCTTTCTGTGGGCATTCGGGAGTTACTGTGAAAAGAGATCAATACTATTACATTTGTACATTTTATTTGTTTTCTCAGCAAATACCGAAACAATCTATGTGATTCTATAAACCATCAAAACTAATAAGATCAACAATTAAACCAAGTTTATTCTTTAAGAAATGCACATAAAATCTCCTATGAGTGTCTTTTCTTTTGGGAAGCTGGAGATGAGTATTCTGTTTGATGAAAATATGACAATTAAATAATTATATTAATTCTCAGAGTTATAAACTAGAATGTGATTTGTTTGTAAAATCACATCTTACATAATTCTATGTTTTAAAAAGTCTGGCACAACTTGAATCTAGGCACGAGGAAACCCAAACCGACAGAAATTCTACAAAATAGCTGGTCTGTACTCTTTAAAAGTGGTATGTCACAAAACACAAAGACTACGAAATTTTCTAGTCAAAAGGAGTCAAACAAGATATGACAACTAAAATCAATACATGATTGGTATTTTATTTTACTTTATTATAAAGAACACAATTGAGTTAATTTGGTGAAATCTGAGTAACATCTACAATCTGATCCTCTTATTTCATGATTATTTATTTTCTGATACGGATAACTATACTGTGATTATGAAAGAAAATGCCCTTGTTTTTAAGAAATACACCTGGGGAAGCCTGGGTGGCTCAGTCAGTTAAGCATCTACCTTCTGCTCAGGTCATGATCTCAGGGTCCTGGGATGGAGCCCTGCTAGGCTCCCTGCTCAGTGGGGAGCCTGCTTCTCCCTCTCCCTCTGCTGCTCCCCCTGCTTGTGCTGTCTCTCTCTCGGTCAAATAAATAAATAAAGTCTTAAAAAAAAAAAAGAAATACACACTTAAGTATATAAGGAAAAATATATGTAATCTATTCTCAGTTCAGGAAAAAAATGATTTTCAGAGAGAGAATGCATTTGAGGAATTTTTTGAGGAATCTCAATATTTTTATTAGCATTTGAAGTATCTCGATATTTTTTGTAAGTCTGAAATTAAAATAAAAATTTAACTTAAAAGAAAAAATGACTAGACAAAGGATTTAAGTTTTTTTTATTTTTTCAAGATTTTATTTATTTATTTGACAGAGAGAGACACAGCAAGAGGGAACACAAGCAAGGGGAGTGAGAGAGGAAGAAGCAGGCTTCCCAGAGAATAGAACTAACGTCACCAAATGGCACTTGGGACCAAGTTTTCAAGAATTTAAGGAATTCTTCCTTTATTATTGTCACTTCTTAAAACATGTATTTAAGAACTACCTTGAGGCTTAATGACAAATTGGAAAATTTGTAAACTCTTATAAAGTAAGCATAAAGTGCATTTGGTGAGAAAATACCAAGAATGCCACTTAGAAATAATGTAAGGCCTGGTGATTTCATGTGAAAAAAATTACCTTCATCACATGGATTTAAAAGGAAGTTTCCAAAAAACATACCAATGTAAAGGGTAATCCACCTCACTTCAGTTAAACTTTAAAATGTTGGCATCAGACTTTTAACTATATGATAGGGGTTTTTACTGAGGACCAAAAATATCATGGGATCTTTGCAGATAATCTGAGAGAGACCTCTCAGCCAACTTAAACTGTGGAACTGAGTCCTGTTCTTAAAGAGTAAAACAAAGCTTAAAAAAAAAAACCACAAGTACCTACAAAAACTTGATTTCATCTCTAAATTGATGTTAGGCCTGCATACATTAAAGTCCATCTCTAAGTAGCACTGCTCACACTCAGCATTCTTCCACAGGTGTGCCAGAGAACACAAACATGCATAATCAGCATAATCAAGGTGTGGCCATGAAAATCATGACCCAAAGATGAAAAGAGAATAAATATATTGTGCATCATTTAGCTGTTGCTTGATTCTCATCTTGCCCATTTGATTTCTTTTAAGTTCTGCTCATGTGGTTGAAGGGGCTAGTTTAACCTTCTAAATCTTAAAGATATCTCTTTGGGAACAAAAATAGGAGCTGGTTCTTTGAAAGAATTAATAAGATCGATAAACCCCTGGGCAGACATACCAAAAGAAAAGAGAAATGACCCAAATCAACAAAATCATGAATGAAAGAGGAGAGATCACAACCAACACCAAAGAAATACAAACAATTATAAGAACATATTACGAGAAACTATATGCCAGCAAATTTGATAATCTGGAAGAAATGGATGCATTCCTAGAGATGTATCAACTACCAAAACTGAACCAGGAAGAAATAGAAACCTGAACTGACCTATAACCACTAAGGAAATTGAAGCAGTCAACAAAAATCTCCCAACAAACAAAAGCCCAGGGCCAGATGGTTTCCCAGGGGAATTCTACCAAACATTTCAAGAAGAATTAATACCTATTCTTCTGAATTATTTTTTTTTAAGATTTTATTTATTTATTCATGAGAGACAGAGATAGAGAGAGAGAGGCAGAGGGAGAAGCAGGCTCCCAAGGAGCAGGGAGCCCGATGCGGGACTCGATCCCAGGACCCTGGGATCATGACCTGAGCCGAAGGCAGACGCTTAACCATCTGAGCCACCCAGGCGCCCAATACCTATTCTTCTGAAACTGTTACAAAAATAGAAATGGAAGGAAAACTTCCAAACTCGTTTTATAAGGCCACCATTACCTTGATCCCCAAACCAAAGACCCCATCAAAAAGGAGAATTACAGACCAATATTCTTGATGAATATGGATGTAAAAATTCTCACCAAAATATTAGCCAGAAGGATCCAACAGTACATTAAAAGGATTATTCACCACGACCAAGTGGGATTTATCCCTGGGCTGCAAGATTGGTTCAATAGCTGCAAATCAATCAATGTGATACAATACATTAATAAAAGAAAGAACAAGAACCATATGATCCTCTCAATAGATGCAGAAAAAGCATTAGACAAAGTACAGCATCCTTTCTTGATCAAAACTCTCAGAGTATAGGGATAGAGGGTACATACCTCAATATCATAAAAGCCATCTATGAAAAACCCACAGCGAATATCATTCTCAATGGGGAAACACTGAGAGTTTACCCCCCTAAGGTCAGGAACACGGCAGGGATGTCCACTGTCACCATTGCTATTCAACATAGTATTAGAAATCCTAGCCACAGCAATCAGACAACAAAAAGAAATAAAAGGTGTACGAATCGGCAAAGAAGTCAAACTCTCACTGTTTGCAGATGATATACTTTATGTGGAAAACCCAAAAGACTCCACCCCAAAACTGCTAGAACTCATACAGGAATTCAGTAAAGTAGCAGGATATAAAATCAATGCACAAAAATCAGTGGCATTCCTATACACCAACAAGACAGAAGAGAGAGAAATTAAGGAGTCGATCCCATTTACAATTGCACCCAAAACCATAAGATATCTAGGAATAAATCTAACCAAAGAGGCAAAGAATCTGTACTCAGTAAACTATAAAATACTCATGAAAGAAATGGAGGAAGACACAAAGAAATGGAAAAATGTTCCATGCTCATGGATTGGAAGAACAAGTATTGTGAAGATGTCAATGCTACCTAGAGCAATCTACATATTTAACGCAAACCCTATCAAAATACCATCAACTTTTTTCAAAGAAATGGAACAAATAATCCTAAAATTTGTATGGAACCAGAAAAGACCCTGAAGAGCCAGAGGAATGTTGAAAAAGAAAAGCAAAGCTGGCGGCATCACAATTCCAGCCTTCAAGCTCTATTACAAAGCTGTCATCATCAAGACAGTATGGTACTGGCACAAAAACAGACTCATAGATCAATGGAACAGAATCGAGAGCCCAGAAATGAACCCTCAACTCTATGGTCAACTCATCTTCGACAAAGCAGGAAAGAATGTCCAATGGAAAAAAGACAATCTCTTCAACAAATGGTGTTGGGAAAATTGGACAGCCACATGCAGAAGAATGAAACTAGACCATTTCCTTACACCACACACAAAAATAGACTCAAAATGGATGAAAGACCTAAATGTGAGACAGGAGTCCATCAAAATCCTAAAGGAGAACACAGGCAGCAACCTCTTCGACCTCAGCCGCAGCAACTTCTTCCTAGAAAGATCGCTAAAGGCAAGGGAAGCAAGGGCAAAAATGAACTATTAGGACTTCATCAAGATAAAAAGCTTTGCACAGCAAAAGAAACAGTCAACAAAACCGAAAGACAACCGACAGAATGGGAGAAGATATTTGCAAATGACATATCAGATAAATATGATAAATCAGATAAATAGTATCCAACATCTATAAAGAACTTTTCAAACTCAACACCCAAAGAACAAATGATCCAATCAAGAAATGGGCAGGAGATGTGAACAGACATTTTTCCAAAGAAGACATCCAGATGGCCAACAGACACGTGAAAAAGTGCTCAACATCGCTCGGCATCAAGGAAATCCAAATCAAAACCTCAATGCGATACCACCTCACACCAGTCAGAATGGCTAAAATTAACAAGTCAGGAAACGACAGATGTTGGCAGGGATGCAGAGAAAGGGGAACCCTGCTACACTGTTGGTGAGAATGCAAGCTGGTGCAGCCACTCTGGAAAACAGTATGGAGGTTCCTCAAAAAGTTGAAAATAGAGCTGTCCTACGACCCAGCAATTGCACTACTGGGTATTAACCCCAAAGATACAAATGTAGGGATTTGAAGGGGTATGTGCACCCCAATGTTTATAGCAGCAATGTCCACAATAGCCAAAGTATGGAAAGAGCCAATATGTCCATCGACAGATGAATGGATAAAGAAGATGTGGTACACACACACACACACACACACACACACACACACACACACACACACTGGAATATTACGCAGCCATCAAAAGGAATGAAATCTTGTCATTTGCAATGACGTGGATGGAACTGGAAGGTATTAGGCTGAGTGAAATAAGTCAATCAGATAAAGGCATGTATCATATGATCTCACTGATATGAGGAATTCTTAATCTCAGGAAACAAACTGGGGGTTGCTGGAGTGGTGGGGGGGGGGGGGAATGGGGTGGCTTGGTGATAGACATTGGGAAGGGTATGTGCTATGGTGAGCGCTGTGAATTGTGTAATACTGTTGAATCACACACCTGTACCTCTGAAACAAATCATACATTATATGTTTAAAAAAAAAGAAGATAGTAGGAAGGGAAAAATGAAGGGGGGGGAAATCGGAGGGGGAGACCAACCATGAGAGACTATGGACTCTGAGAAACAAACTGAGGGTTTTAAAGGGGAGAGGGGTGGGGGGATGGGTTAGCCTGGTGATGGGTATTAAAGAGGGCACGTACTGAATGGAGCACTGGGTGTTACACGCAAACAATGAACCATGGAACACTACATCAAAAACTAATGATGTAATGTATGGTGATTAACATAATAAAATAAATTAAAATAAAATAAAAATAAATTTAAAAAAGAGATATCTCTTTGGAACTAAATGTTTATAAGCCAAATTTTCAGACTTTAAGAATTCTTCCTCGGGCGCCTGAGTGGCTCAGTTGGTTAAGCGACTGCCTTCGGCTCAGGTCATGATGATCGAGCCCCGGGATCGAGTCCTGGGATCGAGTCCCCCATCGGACTCCCTGCTCAGCAGGGAGTCTGCTTCTCCCTCGGACCCTCCCCCCTCTCATGCTCTCTCTCTATCTCACTCTCTCTCTCAAATAAATAAATAAAATCTTAAAAAAAAAAAAGAATTCTTCCTCATTCTTGAGACCTACCATGAAAGACTCTGGACTCCAGGAAACAAACTGAGGGTTACAGAAGGGAGCAGGTGGGGGGATGGGGTAACTGGGTGATCGGTATTAAGGAGGGCACGTGTTGGGACCGAGCACTGGGTGTTATATGCAACTAATGAATAGTTGAACGCTGCATCAAAAACTTAACGATGTCCTACATGCTGGCTAACCGAACATAAAAAAAAAAAACAACAACAAAAAGAATTCTTCCTCATTCTTTAATAGCTTAGCTAGAAATTAAGAAGGCTTTGTGCAGCTCCATTCTAATTAGAAATACTGTATTTATAAAGTAAGAAAAGAAACACTCCCCTTTTCAAAAAATCTTTAAGAGTCAAAACACTATAATCTAACAGTGCTACTTGTTTAAAAATTATGAGGGTCTGGGGATTCTAAATGAAGAGGTCTTATCTTCATGACCTGGATTTAGAATAATCTTGTATTCTAGAAGTTTAACAATATTGAATGGTAATTCCATTTCATTTCAATATATCTTTATAACTTAATAAAGAAAGAGGACAGAATAATATGTATGACCTAAATCTAATCATTGTTGTTCCAAAGAAGCAATGATTATGGTAGAGGTCCATTAATTAGCAATCCTTATTTCTTATTACTATTAGCCAAGTGTTCTCCCAAGGGCTATTGTGAAGGTTCTTTTAATTTATGGAAAAATAATTCTGTGATAAATTCGTTTTGTGAAAGTCCAATTAAAGCAAAATTAAACACAAAGGTTGAAATAGCATAGCCCAAACTTGTCTTATTTTCCCCATAGTATCTCCCAGGACTAGAGTTCTAATCATTACATCTTAGGTCATAATTTCTTTTTGCCTACACATATCTGTTTTTCTGTTCCTTAAACTCTTCACTGTCAACCAAATTAGGAAAAGGTTTCCCCTTTTACTTTTGCTTTCACTCAATTAATCTTTCTTTCCTTCTTTCACCATTCTGTTTATTCCTCTCCTCCAACTCACCTCTCCACAAAACCTGATCTGGATACAATCAATTCACCTTCCCCTCTAAACTAATCTGGCCTTTATCTGTTCTTTCCTAAACACCATGCAAGTGTCTTCCTTCAGGAAATTTTGGACATACAGCCTTATACATAGGCAACTATGTTTAGCTGGCCACCAATCATCACTATAAAATACCTGAAATAATGATTGTCACTCTATTATAGGATGGGCTCTATGATTCTTGGGGAATACAAAAGTCTCCCAAATCCTAATAATATTATAGATAAAAGTTAAACTGCCATTTTAGGGTAAGACTTTAATTTACCATCAACTAACAAAGAATAAATCCATGTTGAGGGTTTTTTCCCCTCTATATTATTTTAATAAAATTTTTTCTAAAATGCAATATAAAATTCCCTGCTTTCTTATTTAGTGTTTAGAAAAAAATTTAACTTTTCTTCACGATAGAGTTATGATAAAAGTTACTTTCTATATGCTGCACTGAAAGATGCATGTCTGTCCCTCACCAAAGGGCATTTCTCAAACTTCAATTGAAGAGGATTTTATGATCAAATAGGTTTAGGAATCACTACATACTATATACTACTTAAAGTGACTCATAATGCAAATTAGCATATTAAACTCTTTAATTTTATAACAATGTAAATTTTAAAAAACTTAAGGTTTATCAAGCTTTTCTGACCAATGAACACCAGTTTACTAACAAATCTATTAACTTTGGGGATTTTCTCAAACAGCAATGTTGTTTAGGGCATCCTGCTCTAGACTACAGCACTACTTGAGTATTTACGTCTCCTTGTAGTTTCCTCCCATTGTTAGACTTTTAGTGGGGAGTTCTTGTTGTTGGCTATGTGACTGATTTTACCAGTATTTGCTTTCACTTGTAAACTACTGCTCCTAACAGCATCACAGTATTCTGCAGACCCTTTGAGAAACTAATTAAAGTCTCCTAAATCCCTATAGACCCTCTCACTGAAAAAAATCTATGTAGTCAGTTTCAGGGCTAACCAGAACCACCTGAAGTCCATCATGGCTCTCGTTGGGCACTGTGGTCTGGAACCTTCTGAATTGTAAAAAATGCATAATCCTTGCCATCACCAAACACCTTTTAAGCAAGTGCCCCAGTTGAGTTTTCTGCCCACTGGAGTTTGAGACCACTGCCCAAGGGGCCCATGAATTCTAGTTAAAAACTGTTATGGTAGAAATTACTCTCTGGGCATCAGAAAATCTAGGCATTTTGGTCTTGGCAAGTCAACCAAAGAGGTGCTGCTGTGTAAAACATCAATAACTTCAAAAAGAAATGTTACTTTTTTTTTTCTCTGATCTCTGATTTTTAAAAAAAAATTTCTGGAAGAAGTATGGAACAATTGTAGGAAATTTCTAACAGCATATCCTACACATTTGTCCTGGGCAAAAGTATTGCTCCTAGGAAAACACCCAAAGAATAGCTGTAGTTTTATAGGTACATTCGTGAGAAATGTGAAAAGATTTCCATGAGGCCAGACATTATCTCCAGTGTATTCACAATAGTATGTCAAGAACACAGCATAATTTCTTACACAGAGTGGGCACTAAAAACAAACAACAACAACAAAAACTGGTTAAAGAAATAAATGTATGAAATCCCAAAGGTCCTACAAATAGCTAGGTTTGGCTTAGAACAAAGAAAGATTTTATACCTGTTCCTGAAATGAATTCTTCAAAATAATAAATATAGATTTAAGTCAATGAGTAAACAAACATATATAAATAAATACAGTATTACATACACATTCTTTTTAGTATTTAGTTAGACAAAAGTTTGAAGATTATTTCTAAAATAGAAAATGTGTGCAAAAATTATAAAATCAAAGATGAGCTGGGAACTTGATAGAGCATATTGATACAACTGACTCAAAAATAGGATTTTTTGTATGTGTTTTAAAAAAATAAAGTTATATTTCAGGTAATATCATGTGTCAACTATAAAATAAAAAAGAGTACACTTTAGAAAAATATTTCACTATGAAATAATATGCACAGATATTCATAGAACTATTGTTCTAAAATTAAATGAAACCCTTTCTCTTCTCTCTCCAAATATATATGTATATATCCATATACATCCATATGGATGTATCACTCATAAAGAAGGTGGACTATAGACTCTACGCTGAAAGGTGTTTTTCATCTCATGACTAATAGTTATAGTATTAACTCCATTCTCTTGAGCAAAATTAAGGACACTGAAAATAAATCTTGAGGGACATTAGGGCTCCTCACATTTGATCCACAACAAAACAGTATTTGGAATAATTATCAAAGTCCAGCTATATCAGACAAACCATAAAAGTACAAGTAGTTGCTGAAAGCACACATATTATTTTTCAAAACCATTAGCAACAGAATTCTTGTTAATAATAGCATTAAGATACAGGAGAAAATGAGAAGCTCGAAAATCAGATAATCTGAAGGTGGTGGATCAGTAAAATAGGATAAAAGAAACATATTTTAGTTTTCCCAAGAAAAACAAACACTAGCCCTTCTATTGTTGACTGTAAATGGATCCCTTTTCGGTGAGGAAGTATTCTTGGGTGCCACCAGACAAATGATGTAAAAAAGAGGTAACGCACAAAAGCTATTGGAAGTCTCATTATTCCAGATGAAATTCATGATATAATCCAAATGGAATATATTTCTTCCAGTAAAGAAAACTATTTAACATTATTACAGTCAGAAGTCAGCAGGGACCACACAGGAACAAATAATAAGCAGTACTTTTCCCCCGTACCCAAGTCACTTCCTAAGAGCAGGTGGGACTTTGGAGCACACTGCGGCATTCCAGAAGCCTGAAGGAGTGCTGAGCCTCCTTGAGTTCTGGCTTCCACGGAGCCACACAGGAAGGGAGGGAACAGAAGGCAAACACTAGGTCCCCAAGTGTGTAAAGAACCTTCTTTGTCATGTTAGCCTAATAAGTACACAGAGAATCATGCACAACCCTGGGCATTGCTTTCTTGTCACATTAAGGAAGAAATTAAAGCTATCCTCCCCTTTTTCTTAAGCATTATCTTTTTTAGTTATTTTTCAAGTATATACAACTAGGAAAGCATGTGAAGTGAAACTGTGAAACCAGTATTTCCATCTTAGTTTTCAGAACTGAATTTATTATTTCTTATCTCTTGTCAGGAAGCTTCCATAAATAGCATCCAAAACAGACAGGGTAAAACTTCAAAGTAAGCTGAGTAAATGAATGAGTGACTGAATAAGTTATTGAAAGGATGAAGTGTTTATCTTTGAAGTGAAAATGCAACCCAACACAAGCTGAGTGTGTGGACATTTAGATGCCCCACTGATAAGTGTCAGGACCCCTCTTCTATATGGTGAAACAATGGAGAAGGAACTCCAGGGAAAGCTGAGCCTCATAAAGGTTAAGGAATCTGAGGCGCCTGGCTGCTTTGGTCGATGGGGCATTCGGCTCTTGATCTCGGGGCTGTAAGTTTGAGTCCCATGTTCTGTTGAGAAATTACTTAAAATCTTTTTTTTTCTTTTTAGATTTATTTATTTGTTTGTTTATTTATTTGAGAGAGAGAGAGAGAGAGAGAGAGAGAGAAAGCAAGCACACGAGCGCACAAGCAGAGCAGAGAGGCAGAGGGAGAAGCAGACTCCCGGCTGAGCAGGAAGCCTGACAAAGAGGACTCCATGGGGCTGGATCCCAGGACCCTGAGATCATGACCTGAGCCAAAGGCAGACACTTAAAACCGATGGAGCCACTAAGGCACCCCAAAATTACTTAAAATCTTAAAATCTTGTAAAGGTTAATGAATCTGAATTTGAAATGAGAAAACATTTAAGTCTTAGAAACTGGAAGTTGGACTATTCTGTCTCTCTCTCTCCCCACTTCCGTTTCTCCCGCATGTTTTATTATATGGAATATTGTTTATAGTTATATTACCTGAAGCACAAGAGGTGGTAGAGTGGAGGAGCTAACATGTAGAATTATGAGCCATAGGGCCTGGGTTCAAATCCTGCCACTACTCCCTACTAGCCATGTGACTTTGGACAGTTACTTAGTTTGTGACTCAATAGTGCATGAGGTTTAACTGAGTTAACATATTAGAGCAGTAACTGAGAGGTGGTAAGTGCTGCATAATTATTAGATATCATTACCATCTCCTCTGAGAAGCCTGCTCTCGGATCCTAGGCCAACTTCGTTTCCTGTTCTACATGCCCCTTCCTATTTTACCTCACACATAGCTTCATTTTAGCACTTACTAGGTCACATTGTAATTATCAGTTTGGGAAATGTGTCCTTTAATCTCCTAAAGGTTGAGATCCTTTTTCCCCATTACTGCATTCCCACTACTCATCAGAGTGCCTACATGAATGAATGATTTCAAAATGATACATATGGTTGAGCATCAGAGACAAAACCAACTGCTTTTAACTCATTTTATTTGGCTTTTTCTCTTTGCCATAAACATGCTTCTTTAGTAAAATACTAATATTAAAAGAGTTTAACATTAATTACTGTATGCCAATTTGAACAGGAAATGTTTTGGGGAGAAAGAACTATAAACATATCAGAGATCTTGTTTCACTATAAGCCACTTTAAATATTACTATTATTTAATGGATGCAACCATCTCTAAGTTTAAATACTCCTAAAGTTGCATGGTGGACCACTCTAAGACCTTCCACTGCTCCTTTGCTATGTGGATCCTTCAAAGCATTGGTTTTGATTTTGTGTGAGTCATCTTTTTAAAAATCTAAGTTACACATCCGTGTTCATAGAAACAAGGTTCCCAGATCCTTTGAGGCCTTAGGGTTCTACTTGAAGCCCTCTGCCTTGGTCTGCTTGACTTTATGCGAAGTAGGTGCCATAGGTCTCCCTCCCACTATGAAGACCTGTAGCCCCTAGAAATTCTACTTCCCTTTGCAAGCAGAGTACTAGTCCAGCTTCTACCCTATAGTCTCCTCTTCACACTTTACATGTGATAAAATAAAAGGTCTCAACATTTACACAGACAATTAACTCTCTTGCCTACCACCACATAGGCCCTGAGTAAGGTGAGCAGATAAACTGAGGAATAACTGATACTCCATCCTTTCGGGAACTTAGACAAACACACAGATCAGTACTAACTGACCACTGTGTTGATAGTGGTACATGACAACCAAAACATTCTATTATAAAAGACTGAGTTACTAAGCATACACTTCGTCTGCATTTTTTTAAAGATTTTTATTTATTTGAGAGAGAAAGAAAGCACAAGTGGGGGGGAGGGGCAGAGGGAGAGGGAGAAGCAGACTCTCTGCTGAGCAGGGAGCCTAAGTGGGGCTCAATCTCAGGACCCTGAGACTATGACCCAAGCCAAAGGCAGACGCTTAACTGACTGAGCCATCCAGGAGCCCCAATCTGCATTTTTTAAATCTTCTTCCTTCGAGTGTTTTAGGCCAAGATAGTTGTTAAACTTAATTTTGTATCCATTGACAGGATCAGCATTCGTGATCTAAAGGCAGGTAGACAGGGGCGCCTGGGTGGCATAGTGGGTTGAGCATCTGACTTTTGGTTTCAGCTCAGGTCATGATCTCAGGGTCATAAGATCGTGCCCGGTGTCTGGCTCCGAGCTCAGCATGGAGTTGGCTTGAGATTCTCTCTCCCTCTCCCTCTGCCTCTCCCGCTCCTACCTGCTCCCACTCCTCTTTCTAAAAATAAATTTAAAAATCTTAAAAAAATAATAATAAAGGCAGGTAGACAAATGGAAAGAGAGAATTACTGCATTTGGAATAAATCCTGAGAACCCAACAAAAGCCCCCATATGACAGGGAGGTTCACTCTTCCCTTTGGAGGGGGCCACACCACAAATCACAAATAGCTCCTTGCTTCACATAACAAGAAAAACCTAACCGATCAAAGAGGATGGAGTCACGTTGAAGCTACTCTTCTGGGTCAATGAGAAAATTGAAAAGAAACCGCTTCTATGATCACCCTTCATGATTCCCAGGCCAAACCTGGCTCCACTGGATGTTACTTAAACGTACTGCTAAATGATAACAAATTCTCCCACACTCCTTTCCATCTTCTCTGGCAGAAGCCAGCAGGATTATATTAACAAGGGATCAGGCTTCTTGCTCATTTGCCAAGGGCTTAATGATTGTAGCCCTCTCCTGTTTTCTACCTTTCTTATTTTGTTTTCTTTTGACTGAGAACATGAGAGAGAATATCTGACTCCTGATGTGGTCACTGTTAGCTGAAGATGCTAATCAAAGAATGGCTTACATTTGAATCCAGCCAAAATTGAGAACCATACCCAGGGAAAATTTCGGAATATTTTCTCAGCTGGCTCCTGTTTTATGCTGGTTTAACTCCCAGTTATAAATACTTAGCTATGCTGACCCTTTCAGGGAATATCTTAGTAAAAAGACATTTCTAGTGTAATGAAATGAGGTTTAAATTCTAAGTACTGAATGTTAATGGCACATTATTAATGAAGTATCTTCCTAATATTCCTTTCTTAGCCTCAAATTTTGCTAAAGTTCAGATAATTATATCTCTTATCATATGTGTTACTTTCTATTATCATGAACCAAAATTAACCAATAGAAAAAACTTAAACTAAATTAACAATTCATTTTTACTATAGTCTAAGGTTGTATCTGAGAATTGATATTTCATTTTTAAAGGAAAGTACCATGACAAGAGATGTTAGATTATTGGCTCTTAATATAACATGTTAGAAATTAATTTTAAAAATTTAACACTGGAATAAAAATAATGCCATCATCAAAAAGATGGATATAAGTTAAGACACCTGCTGAGTGTGTGTGCCTCCTAATATATTTTCTAATTAAATCCTAACCTTTCAAAAGAGTTGAACATTTCTCCTCTTTTATACTAAAAAATAAAGAGTTAGATTCTCTTCACACTTTCTATCAGGTAGGCAAATTATAATGCCTATGAATGTATGTTAAAATTAATATGAAAAGAGAAAGCCATGGAGATAAGTGTAATCTCTCGTACCAACCCCAGGAAGCTGTAGTCATGAGCTCATTATTGTTACAGAGACTAGGGCAGGCCTTAGACTTTGAAAAGCCATTTCCCAGGCATGACGGCACCTCACACAGCAAATTTTATGGTTAATTTTACCTTTACAGCTGCCTTCCTCACCTAAGAAATAGTTATTCAGACATAAAGGCAAAGTCATATTTCCTTCAAACTTTATATAGGACTTTGGAGAATCTTGGTGGCAGATATCATCTTTTCATCTTGCCTCAAGACAAATGAGCTACAAAAACCATCTTTTAGTGGGTTTCACTTGCTAATTTGACCAAAGATTTGCCTTGTGCCTACCATGCACAAGGCACCATGTAACTCACCACTCGTGGTGACCGATACCAGAGGAATAGACTGAGATCCCACAGCAAGATGGGGGTGACTGACACGGATCATACCTCAGACCCATCACCATCAGCAATGTCTCGTCAGAGTAAATTCATCTCCCTTTACTTAAGTTCAGGCAAGAAGAAAAACATTCGGTTCAATATATAAGAAAAATTCAGAGCCAAGAAAAAGTCCATGGATAAAAAACTAATTGAAGAAATGATCAGAGTTGATGGTCATCCTATTTTGATATAGGTGGTCAGTGCTGGGCTCTGTTGTTCTGTTAGTGTTTGTTTCATGGGAACATTTTTTAACGGAAAAAAATTAAAAATACATGATAAACAACTAGATTTAGGGTTTTTTTGAGTATACAAATGTATCTTAGATGTATTTGATTTTGATATTATACTAAAAGACAAAATTGTTCAATAAACACAGTATTTTAGAATTCAACATGCATTGCATTTTGGGTCCAGGGTTACTGGTGGCTGAGCTGTGATGAAGAAGGAAGACAAGAGGAGTTGGAAAGAAAGACAGTAAGACATTAGCAGGAGGCAGTCTCCTCAAACAGTGGCTGGTGCATTATAGTTTGTGGACAACTTTGGCCCATAGCCTATCTTGGATGGTCTGTGAGCTAAGCTGGCGTTTTCTTTGTAAATGGATGAGGGAAAAATCAAAAAAAGGAGAGTATTTAACGGTATGTGAAAATTATATGCAATTTAAGTTTCAGTGTCGACAAATCAAGTTTCATTGGAACACAGCCACAGTGATTCACTTACCTATCGTCTATGTCTGTCCTGAGCTACAATGCACAGTTGAGTAGTGGAGACACAGGCTGTACAGCCCGCAGAGCCTGAAATATTAACTCTTTATACCTTTACAGAAAGGGACAACCTCAGCCCTGGAGAAGTAGGAAGAATGTGATAGAGAGGAACAGTCACAGGTTGATACACAAAGGGCGAAATCATGGTTAGAAAGGGACAGGCAAGATGAAAATGGTCTTCTAGGTGGTTTCTTTCTATCCTTCTCCCCATTAGGTAATCTTAATACTACACAAGGTCTAAGTCTTCAACACTTTTCTCATGTTACTTTTCTGCTCTAAAACCTTTAACAAGAACCATGTATAATTTAAACATCAATGACTGTTTTTCAAGACTTTGTAGTCTGTTCTTATGCTACACATCTCATCATTCAATCAGTCCACCATTTATTTGGCATCTTAATTTTCATCTGCCCAGCACTCTCTTCCCCCTTCTTACAAGCTGATGATTCCTTGGCCAATCAGAGGCTCTCCTTGAGACTTTTTGAAGTACGAGAGAAGTAGGCAGCTCCTAAGGTGCACATAGTTTATTGAGTGGAGACACTGGTCTGAGAACAAAGTCACCATGTGGGAAGAAACCAAGACAACAGATGATGAAATACGCTAGAAAGCTAAGTTCCAGCTGCTCACATTTCCAGAAATCCTCCAATTCCTGTCTTTCTAGAGGTTTAAATGTTTAGCTCTTTCTTCTCTTGTGTGAACTACCACATTCTTTTTAAATGGATGCTCCTCTCATTTTTTGCCTAAGAAACAGAGATGAGGGGGCACCTGGGTGGTGCCTCTCATCCTTCTAGGCCAAATCCAAGTCCATATTCTTCATGAAGTTTTCCTAGCTTGCTCTCCCTTACAGTAAAACCTCCCTTTCGTGAATTCCTAATGTACTTAAAGACTTAGACAAATTAGTTGGTAATTAATTTAATATGGTATTACATGCTTTCTCCCTCTCATATAACTTTGTGGGTTAGTTTTTTTCAGCCCTAGATTTGAAAGTACTTGAAGACACCAAATAAAATTAGATTTTAAATTGATTTCAAACTTCAGAAAAATTTGCCTCAAGGAAAGTAGTTATTCTCAAAAGAAATACCATTAGTTGCTCCAGAGTTGAGCTGGGGGTGTGAGTGGGTGGTAGAAAGTAAGAACAGAGTAAGGCATCTTGTTGGAACTTTTGGGATTGAATGATGAGACGGGAGAAGACATAAGACCTGAGAAACCAGAAACCAGGCCTGGTTTTCTTACTGTTGTGCCTTCTAAATCAACCCTCTATTCTGTATACATCCCCTACTGTGCATTATAGGAAAGCACCAGAAAATGAACATGGTGGTTCAATTCTTCCCGCTTTCTGCTTCTCCAGATGCTGCCCACCCTGCAACCAACACAGCTCCATTTCATCTTCCACCTGCTGGAATCCCTTTCTCAGAACTCAGCAACTGCTTGTCTTCCAGCTAACTTCCAGCAGGCTTTTCACACATTCATATTTCTCAATCTCATAGGAAGTAAGGTTCTTACACTTTTTGGAATCCCCATTAATCCTAGAACAATATTTTTAAAATATCGTAGAAGCTCAATTATAAGTTGATAAGTGGGCTACTACATTATACCTCCAAATACGGATTTATTTTAAGAAAATGATGCGGTTAAAAAAAAATATTCATTGAACTCCTGTTGTGTGCTAGGCAGTAGATTGGGTGCTGGGGAAAATAAATACTTGCCCTTGAGGTGCTTATGGTCCATATGGGGAGACAGACCCCTAATTAGATATTTTAATAGAATATGCTAAGAGCTTTGAGAAAGGCATACAGAGATGCTGTGGGAGCACGGATTAGGGGATCTAGCTCACAGAAAGCATCCCCGAAGAAATGACACACGAGCTGTCATAAAGGATAGATGGGAATTAGGCAAAGAAGGAGAGGAAGAAGGTACGGAGGTGAGAGACAGCACAGCATGAGCAGGGGTTCCTGTCAGTTCCGTGTTACTTGAGAGTGAAAAATATGAGGTGTGCAAAGGCATGAGATGAGGCTGAAGAAGGCGGGTTCCAGGTCTGGGAAGGCTTGGTTTCTGATACTGAGTCTTGCTGGGCCTTTATGCCAACAATGATGAGGAGCCACTGAAAAGCCTTAAAAAGGGGAGTGGTGTGTGCTTGCCAGGTGTTTTAGAAAAATACAAGAATAAGGGTAAGGAATCCAATAAAAAAAAAAAAAGAAAACTATTTTATGAGTCCAAATGAGATGATAAAGACCCCTATTGGGACTTGGGGGCAGAAAGGGAGAGGGAATAGACTTGAAAATATTTAGGTGGTGCGGCAAAACAATCTTGGTGATTCTTTTGATGGTGGGGAGGTGGCCAGAAGGGGAAAATGAGTCACAGCTTCTGCTTGAGTGATTATTAGTGACATTAACTTGGGTTGGGGAAGAGGATCAGGGATCAGGGGAACAAGGAGGAGCTCTGTTTTATCCATGCTGTGTTTGGAGTATCTCTGGAACATCCCTGGGACCAGAATGAGCAGCCATTTAGCTCCAGAAATACGAAAGTTCCGTGGTGGGATCAGTGGTGGACCTACATGGGGTAGTCCTTCAAACACAGTGATGGCTGGAGTCAAAAGAATAAACAAGAGAGAATCTACATGCACCTCTTATTTTAACTTAGTCTTATTTCATTATTGTTTATTTTGAAATTAAAAAAAGTTAATATAGCACTTCCAGAGAATATTATATGAAGGATTCTAAAGATAAAATGTTCAATGAGAAATTGACAAAAACAACAAATAAGCAGACCTTTGTCATATACAGTTATTTAGAAACACCATATTAATATAGGACAAGTCACCTTTTTAGTTTAATGCAATGTATGTACATATGTATATGTTTTAAATCATAACAAAGTGCTTAGTTCATGCCAAACACTATGTATAATATCTATATTAATACTTAGACACTATGAGATAGGTTTATAATCTCCATTTTACAGATTAAATGACTGACACTCATAGAAGATAAGCAATCTGTCCAAGGCCACCTAGCTGCCAAGTGGTGAAACTGGAATGCAAAGCCAAGTCTGTTGAGCTACAAAGCTCCTACAAGACCTTGAGGCCCTCCTTCACCCCCTGTTCCTTTGCTGAGGGCCTTTTTTGGCAGCAATGAGAGGACAGCTGACAAGACAGCAACAGCCTTGATAATCCAGAAGGAGGCAGGCGAGCACAGGAATTTTAACACTTGAAAAAAAATGGTTTATAATGAAATGATGTTTAAATGAATTCATGCACTAATTTAGATATTCATGCTTCTGAATAGTTGTAGTTAAAATCCGGTGAGTATATTAATTCTGGAGGACTATGTGAGTTCACATACCAAAATCTAATTAGTTACTCTTTGGCCCAGGGATTTCTTCTGGGAATAAAATTTTAAAAGATACTCACATGAGCATACAAAGAAAAGAAACTGGGAAAACCCTAGTATCTATCAACAGGAACTAGTTAATTAATTAATTAATGACATAATCTACAACACAGTAGGTTGTGGCCCATGTGTATATACGTATGTATATGTCTTTATATAAAAGTGGGCATGTTGCTTCTGGGAAGACAAAAATTAAGATTTTCTAAACCCAGTGAGTCAACAACCTGATAAGATCAATTTAAATTTAGCCATATGCAAATAAATTATGCTACATCCCTATTATGGAATATCATAGTGCTGCTGAAAAGAATGTCAGACCAGACTGCACTGACGTGGGAGGAGGTCATGAAATATTAATTGAAAAAAGCACACTGCAGAACAATATGTCTAGTTTGATCTCATTTTGAAAAATACAAATTTGTATATTAATTTTTACATATGCATAAGAAAAATTCTAGACTATTCAACAAAGTGTGCATAAGAGTGGTGATCCTGGAGATTGGGATTAGAGGGAAGGAAATGTGAGGACCTTGACTTTCTTAGTATGTATTTTATGTTTTAATATTTATAATGAAAATTCAGTACTCTGATAAATATTTTTTAAGTACTAAGAACATTCCTAACAAAATGCAGCTTTAGCATTTGGATCACTTTATTTCCACTTTATTTCAGATCTTAAATATTTGGTATCACAACATGCACAACTGTATCCTAGAAAAATTTCAAATCCATGCTTATGAAATATACAATTCAGTGTAGCTTTTCATGTTTAACAGTGCACTAAAGACTGAACAAAATGTAAAAATACTTTAATATATTTCAAAATCTCAGTTTCTCTCTTTCCTCCCATTCTTAAAATATAAATCAAGGCCAGAAATGTTCTGGTGTTCATTTTGGATGTAGAGCCAGCTCCTCTCTGGTCCCACTCCCTTTCTGAAAACGTAGAACTTTAATTGGCAAGACCCCTAGTGAGACCCCGCTGCCTTATAAGTCAGGATGCATGTCCTTATCTCACCTCTGTTCTAGCCCTTCCCATAGCCTTCACACTACTTCTCCATTATTTGACAATCTCATTCCTGATTCTAAACTCTTGCTCATCACCTTAAGCATTCTTCTTCTCCTTGGTTATCTTTAGAGAAGACCAATTTGAGAACCTCTCTGATTTCTCCTTAAAGGTTCAGAAAGAAAGTGCTGCCACTTGAGAAGCAAGTATGTGTATCTTCCTAATGAGTATTCATCCACTCTGCTTTTTCCAACCTTTGACATCTTCCAGGGAGCCAGGTATCTCAGAGCCAGACTTCATGGCCTTTAGACCAAAGTGGCAGGGTGCTGCAAGGCCATGATGTGGAAGACGCCTAGAATTTTAGCCTGCGTACAAAGGATTACTACCATGAACATGTACCTGAAATTCAAAGGGGCCTAAGGAAGAAAGACCTCAATCAGATCAGCTTATGAACGGCCCTGCTTTTAACAAATAACAGAATTATTATCAGAGTCCACTAGATATCTTACACAAGGCATTTGTTTATAAGATTGTATGTCTCCAAGGTTTTTGGTTACAAGTAACTTTAAATTTGAAGAAACGGGAATTCTGTGTAAGCTCAGGGCTGTCGTGTGGTCTTTGTCTTAAAAGGGTCAAGAGACAATGGTCAATCAGCTGGAGGGGAACTTGTAAAGTCCCTCTGTTAATCCTCAGCTGAGTTTGCTCTCACTCATGCCAAGCAAGAGGAGCAGAAAGCAGCCATTTACAGTTGTTGGGAGAGCCAAGATTTCCAGTTTGCCAAAGTGAGACTTACATGCTTGGAATTCACTTGGAGGCTAGAAGGCTCCAAAAGGCTTGTGATAAATTGGGGAAGCAGCTGTGCCCCTTTGTTTTTATCACAAAGTGGCATGAGTGATTCCGAAGTGATATTAGATGAACAATCTTATTTTTGCGAGTGATTCAACATGGAGATCAGATTTCATCTCAGTGTGTGTAAACTCTAACCATTGGGAAAAAAATACAAATCTGTTCTTTCTCTGAGAAATCAAAATCTGTATTAGCAGAAGCTGGCTTTTTAGAATTCACTTCGATTTATTACAAATCAAATTGGCACTTAGAATTATGTCTACCTGATATTTAAAAGTTAGTCTCAGTATTCAAATCTTTATTTTGTGTAGACATCAACTTAAAATATTTTAAATGCTAATTTTCAAGATCAAATATAAATTACGGCATAACAACTAAGAGCATAAAATATGTCAACTCCATCACCTCACCAATAAAGATTAGATGCTTCAAACTGTGAAAAAAGGGATGCCTGGGTGGCTCAGTCAGTTAAGCGTCTGCCTTCGGCTCAGGTCATGATCCCAGGGTCATGGGATGGAGTCCCACATTGGGCTCCTTGCTCAACGGGGAGCCTGCTTCTCCTTCTGCCTGCTGCTCCCCCTGCTTGTGCTCTCTCTCTCTCTCTTGCTCTGACAAATAAAATCTTTTTAAAAAATTGTGAAAACATAAATAACAGCAATTCTCATTTGATGACTATGAAAGCTAATATCTTTCAGATTGTTTTAAAATTAATATAAAGAGGATGACATATATCTTTTTTCAAAGATTTATCTTAAATAAATAAAAGGAAATAAAACTATGACTGAATAGAGACTTCAAGATCTTGAAGGAAAAGGCCAAATTAATGATAAACATACTACATGTAAAAATCATGCATAGGAAAAACCCTAAAATAACAATAATTTAGCAGAAATTTCAAATTTTATTACAAGATTTCAATACAGAAACTTTGCTATGGAGTTGAGTAACCTCCTGACACTTAATATTACTTTGCGGGATTTGAGAAATACAATTAGTTATCAGCAATCAATTTGTTGACTCTATTGTCCCCAGACAGCATTTGCTACCAGGGGAAAAATACTGCTTATGCTCTAAGTACTACTGCACACTTCATAACCTGCTAATTAGCACTTAATTTTCCCTTTGCTTGGGGAATAATGATTATTGCTTTCACCTAATACAACAAGGGCTACCTTTAACAATCAATTTTTTTTTTAAAATTAGCTAATGATCCATAGACAATACCCATCCCCCAATGAGTGCCTTACACATTCCATCAGGACAGAACCACTACAATTTTTCAAGCTCTGCTGAGAGATAGTTAACTTGAATGCTAACGTAAATGCAGAACAGTTGCTTTGATTATTTCAGGAACAGTAAACCTCTGAACATTTTGACTTTTGGTATGAAAATTTCAGTCATAAATTTTAAACTTGAATACTATATTATTAGGGTGTGATTTAAAATATTTAACATGAGTGGGCAAGAATGGGACATTAACTCCTGTCCAATAGAGGTTAAAGAGGCAAAGCACAGACAACTGAAGCCAACGCCTTTCATTCTTACATTCTTTAAATTTGTAGCAATATTTGGTAACATGTGACTTAGGTAATGGAAGTAATTATAAAAGGTGAAAGCTGACTTCTAAAAGTTTTGGTTTTCAATGGCAGATTCTAATCTGGAGATAAAATTTTCTATTGAAAGATATCTTTTAGTGTTCAATGTTACTTTATTTTTACCGAATCATATAAGTGTCATAATGGAATGGATGAATAAAGTAAGTTCTTTAACTTCGGATAGAATATACACTTAAAAAAACCATATACACTTAAAAAACACTTCTCTAGTTTCTAAGCCTCAAAACATGTGGTACCTTCAATCAAATAAGTGAATTTGAAGTGCAAATTTATGAAATCTGAATTGTAATTCTGACGATGATGAAAGCATCAAAATCTAGATATTCCACGTGATAACAATGAATTTACAATGTACACATAACTTGTGGTTGTATGTATACTACCATATATTAATTAATTTCATACACAGGGACGGAAAGACAAATACATGAATATGCAGTCAAGAAAATGAAGTCAAGACACTTTTTATAGCAATGAGTATGAAAGATATTATTATCCAAATTTCCAAATTCTTAATTCTAGTTGGATTTAATAAGAAACACGAGAGACTTTAAAAAAACGTTAGCCAAAACAATTTAGACAAGTGAAATAGCAAAATGATTTCCAAAAAAATTGAAAAATTCACACCAAAGTCTTAAGCCATATAAAATTAAAAAAAGACAAGGGAATGTAAGTCTTGACTAAGTGACTTGATCAAATAATTTCCAAATTTTATTTGTGGTTTACGGTAAACCAATGAAAGAGTCAAAGAAGTCACACGTTTGACAAAAACTAATGGAAAAGCCTAAGATTTAATGCTTATTATATAAGTAAAAATAGAAGAAAACAAAAACAGGATTAAATCAGATATGAAGTAGTTTAATATAGTAAAAACAAGGCAACTTAGCAATTGTGTAGGGGGAAATTTTAAGGAGTAAGTTTTCGAAGTAGTGCATGGGGAGATCTATGCCTAAATCCCATTAGCAATAATGTGTTCCTCTGATCTTGGTGAGATTCACTTTTAAGTGATACCATAACTATTGTAACAATCCTGCATTTATGACAACATTCATCTACTCAGTCCCTGAAGATGGTGAACTTAAAAGTAGTTATTCTTTCTTTTGCACTTACTAACAATATACTTAGTTTTATAGGCACTAGTCACAGATCGACCCTTTTTTATGTCTCACTGTGGTGTGTAATTTTTTTTTAATAACTGTATGTTTAAAATAATTAGTACTGCTGGATATAATCACTAATTTCCTAAAACTGCAAAAGGCAACTTAATATTTCTGCATAGCAGCTGTAATACACAATATTGCACAGAACTAAATTATTACAAACAGTGCCAGCAGTTTTCTATACACAGTACTTAAGATAATTATAAAAAATCATCTTCATTACTGCTTGCTAGCATTTTTTTAACAGTTTAATTTGGATAGGTTACAAAATACATTCAAATCACACAGATATAATTACTGTAAACCCAAGAAGCTATAAAATATTCCCAACCAAATCCCTTTGACCCTGTTAATGTCTGTTCCTTGTTAATCTAAGGCAAACATTGTTTGTAGTGTGCATTTGTTATAGAATATAAAAAAAAGAAGGGGGGGGCTAGGAAATCCCTTAACACTTGTTATTGATTCCAGCATTTAGGGACTGAGAGTTAAGTGCTGTTTACAAAACAGAACAGATGCAGATGCTGACAAAAAGGTAAACAATTGTTGCATGGCTTCCTGCCAGATTGTGAACGGATATATTAAACTCCAAGTGAAGCACATTTCCCCTATGGATTGCACTTACTGCCACTTCATTTCCTCTGTGCTTCATCTCTCTCTTGCCGTGCCTGGCACTAAGCTATTTCCAGTTCTTTGCTGACCCCTGAGGCCTGGTGCTACCACACACAGCCATTAGAGAAGGGAATTGCATGTGTCTGACACGGCCTGAAACCAATTATTTGATATTTTCTTCAGAATGATGCCTAACTCTGCTGGGAATGAGCAATCATGAAATAATTTACCTCCTGATTTAATTTTTTCCTGCACAAATTAGTTGTAGACTGAGCTGGCTATACACAGATGCCCATGACATGGCTGTCTTATCAAGATGATACTTGAAATGAAGCAGGGGGGTCTGAATTGAATAGGTTGGGGAATCCTGCTTTAAAGAGGCATTGACAAGTTTATCAGATAGACTGATCACATGTACTCTCTGATGATTGAAAATGACAGAACCTCAAAGAACTATCAGGATAGTGGAGAAAACCACAAGGATGCAAACCTTATCAGGGTATTTAATGTTTTTAAACATCTGTCCAATTTCTGGTTTCCTTTTTGTGTCCCAGAAACCTTGGCACATGATCAAAATCTAACAAAACGAAACGAAACAAAAAACTCGCTTTGGTTCATGACTGAGTGGTCTTAACCAAATTTAGTATTCATTGATTCTGTTTTTAGATATACCCATAATGTCAAGAAAGTATGCATTTTTCTGTAACTCAAATCCCAACAAGTGTCTTTCATAAAAATATAAAGGACGTGTGCTTTATATTTTGTTGTCAGTATGTCACAGAAACAAGGCCAAACACGAGATGATCACTTATCAATAAACATAGAAAGCTTGTATAAATTAACACAGGTTTAATCTGAATAATGAGATATTAAGGCCAACTGCTCAAGCTCAATAAAGACAACACAAGTCTCTTTATAGAGGAACTTACTGAACATAAAACTTTAATCAAATCTGTACAGTAATAGCTTGTCTATAAAGTCGGGCAAAGATTTTTCTCACTTTCACATACTGATTCCACATTAGACCGTGGCCATTAAATCTTAAAGGGATGTGATTGCTGTGTCTTCCTATTTCTCTTCAGGGTCCAGGCTTTACTAATTAGATCACATACCAATAACTGTGAACTTTATGGCTTTTGTAACCATGACTAAGAAAAATTATAAGAAAAATGTCCATTAAAAGTATACCCTCTTCAGGGGTGCCTGGGTGGCTCACTTGTTTAAGCATCTGCCTTCAGCTTAGGTCATGATCCCAGGGTCCTGGGATCAAGCCCCGCATCAGGCTCCCTGCTCAGCAGGGAGTCTGCTTCTCCCTCTTGCTCTTCCTCTCCTTCTGCCCTCCCCCCCAACTCATGTGCGCTCTATCTCTCAAATAAATAAAATCTTAAAAAAAAAGCATATCCTCTTCAAATAGCTGAAGAATCACTGTTTTACTATGCTACAAAAAGAATATAAACAGCGATGATCAGAAGTGATTTCAGTACAGTTCGGAAAAAAGATATAGAAAGGCACTCTAAAACAATTTTACAATATAACTTTCTCTGACAATGATCATTATAAAATGTAGAGGCAATTTCTCTTTTCAGGATAGTTTATTTTGCAAACCTGGATATCCACTCCAATAAATACTATAAGAATCAATACTGTGTGCCTTTTGCTAATGGAAATGCTAATAATTAATGAGTTTAAACTTAATTTCTACCTTAGAGGACAAACAATATAATGCTAGTTACTCTAAAATCAATTCAGTATGATCATGTTATAGAGATCTAAAATATCAAAACTTCAAAATATTTAGTCTTTTATATTTCACTGGCATCATAATTTCAAAGGCGAAGAGTACTGGAGCACCTAGCTGGCTCAGTCAGTTGAGCACGCAACGCTTGATTGGGGTTTTAAGTTCAAGCTCCACATCGGGTGTAGAGATTACTACAAAAAAAAAAAAAAAAAATCTTTAAAATGAACAAACCAACCAACCAACCAACCTATCTTCTTACCTTTAAAAAAAACCCACACACACAAAGGCCGAGATTATCATCTCTCACTAGCACCTATCTGTTAACTCAGTACTTCCTACTATTATAGAAGAGATTAAACTAGTAATAGGGTAAACTACACTTTTCTAAAAAATAGACAAAGGTTTTTACTGAAGTTTAAAAAGAATTATAAAAACAAAAGCAAAATCTGTACTGTGCTTCATTTTAAATAATTTTTCATTTCCTTATATGAACAATTTTAGATCTCCGTTTAGATACTCAACCATCAACGTTCTTATGAATGCTTTGGTAACAGTAGAAGCAAATTAAAAATATACATATAAACAAAGAAACAGAAATTCAATTTAAAGAATGACAGAGGCAAAAGAATTTCTGACTGGAAATCTATTAGGCCTTTAAGCATTTTACCAAAAGCTAAGGATTGTTTTTTCATTTCCACAACGGGGGATTAATTGGTCTGGCTCTCAAAGCTACTAGCAGTTTCTCCTGTATAAATCCCTACGCAGAGATCAACCCAACCTCGGAAAATGCTACTTCAGACAAAGAATTTTAACAGTCCCAGGTGTACAACAGAGATTGCCCCTGAGTTCAAAAAAATAGGTGGAGATGTTAAATAACAACAGCTCTGAGGCAGAAGATAGTTTTATACCAAACACCTGACTTCACAGATGTGACACTGATGGTCAAAATTTTCACACATGCATGTATAAATAATGACAATGAAAATGTTGTATGCTAACGAACATTTTCCAAATTGATTTTCATAATAAAGAACGCCATGATAAAAGAACAGCTATTTAAATTTTCAGTTGTTAAAATGATTACATCTTAGAGGAATCTTACCAATGTTTGTATGCTTATGAAACTTTACTTCTTGAACATTTATGGAAAAAAATGTGTTGGATACTCATGACTATTAATAGTGTAAATAACCAGAAGTCACCCGTTACATTTTCTGAGAACCTGAGAAAGAAGTATGTTAATTAAACAACACTCAACATTATAATAGTCCACTGGAAAATGATCATCTGTTAAACAAAAATTTAGGGATTTATGACCTATAAGTGTAAAAGTCCACAAATGCTTTCACATAAAACAACACAACTAAGCATTCACATTTACTATTATGTTCATAAAACAAGACAGAGAATAACAAATAATTTTAGCAGGGTAAACAAGAAGTTAACAAAGTTTTAGGAGATTGCAAAGTGATTTAGCAACTTACTTTTTATAGAATAACCTTGCCACAACCTTCACTACTTCAATTTCTTTGCTCAATATAAAACAGTTGCAAAATAAATTTGTTCACTTTTAGAATAATTTTATTCTAAACTTTGCAATGACTTTTTTCAGTTATTTTCATCTTGTTCTACTTATATTTTTAATTAGAAAATTTCTTTTTCCAAGTAAAAAAATGAGTGTAAAAATCTCAATATTTTAATCTTTGTGTTTTTTTTTTTCAGTTTTTAAATGTTACTGAATGGTTCATAAAGCATATAAGTCTCAAACTGCCTATGACCGTTCATGAGAAACCAGTGAATCATTTCATCTGTCATCCTTAGTATTTGAATGTCATAATTAGAGGAGGTAGCAAGTGAAATATTCTTTCCATCCTCTGGAAAAACACACAGGTGTTCAATGGAGGGAGTCAATACGCGAGTGCCATTTAGCAGTTGCTAATTGTTGCTGTATGAAAGCAAGATTACTAAAACTAAATCCACCCACTTTCTCTCTTAGGGAATATACTTTCCATCTCTGTTGCTCTGCTCTCTTTAGAACAAAGACTCAGAGGTCTTAGAACATTTAATGGTGAATAATGGGTCAAAAAATAGAGTCCATGCAGCAGAAAACATGTTTAAGGTAAATAAAGCATGCATACGCATAATACCACACATCTACCCAAGAACATAACAAATACTTTTCTCTCATACACTTACATATTTTTTCTTAGTTTTTAATCAAATAAATAATTTTCACAGATGATACAACCTTTAGAAGGAAGAACTGGAAATAAAAACACCATCAATTCCTCAGGGAAGAAACATCCTGGTGTCAGGGTTTTCATTTATTTTCTTATGAGGCAGTGAGATCCGATGGGAAGATTCTTCTAATCTTAGTTCTGTCTCAGAATTGATCTGCTAACCAGCCAAAATGATTGAGATTTTCACCCAAAACACAAGAACTGAAAATACTGCACTAATTTCAGAGTAGTGATGTGACAAAGATAACTTAAAGAAAAAAACAAAACAAAACTGTGGAAGCATCTTGCAAACATAATGCTAACTAATGGTATTGTTATTAATTAGTCTAAAAAGGATCTCAAACCTGGTAATGACTGTTTCAACTATTTCTGTAGCTTAGTTACTTTTAGCTTAACTTTGACAAAAAGCTTAAATGTAAGCAGCTTAATTGCATCTCTATGAATAAAATGAGTCTCCTTCTAGATACATTTTAAAAAAATATCGTCAAAAATCAGTATTTCTTTTTTCATGTGTTATTATGTAAAGTCTTGGGTAACTTTTTTCTTTCCAAATCTTTCCCAAAGAGAAAATCCAGTGATGTGCTTTGTACTCTACTACTTTCTTCCTTTCAAAATTCAAGTTTAATTTTACATGTAGAGAAATAAATATATGTGTTGCAATTCCAGAAAGTTCAGAACAGAAATCAGAATTGTGGTGAAAATGGGAATTACTTCAAATTACACATAAAAGGATTATTTATCAAAAATAATAAAAAATAAAAGGATTATTTATCTCACAAGGGAATTCATTTAGCAAAAAACAGAAATTACAGAAGTTAAAAGAGAATGAGTTTAGTCATGATTCAGAAATGGACTTGAATACCAGCTCAAGTACTTCCTAGAATGGGACTTTGGGCAAGCTACTTAACTTGTCCAAACTCCATTTCTTTATCTATAAAATAGGGATAACTAATTTTTCAGAGATATTGTATAAATGGTATATACCAGTATATAAAAGTACTTAGCACAGTACATGATAAACTAGAAGCACTTATAACTGACTTCATATATTTGTAAACAGATAACAAGGAAAAGTGAAAATGATCAATGGGGAAATACAAATGAAAATTAATGTTGAATTCATGTTCTGAGTAGCACCCTTTGCAAAGTATATACTTTATTCAAGTATTTCCTGCAAAACAGATCCTAAGTGATATGTGTGCCTTATCAAAATTCAAGAATTAGAATGGCTGAGAATGACTTTTAAACACACAAAACACCATCTTAAATGGCTTGAAGAATATGTCCTATTCTGCCTCATATATAAGGATGAAATAAAAATGAAATAGTTCTAGTTTTTACCCTCACCCTGATGGATAACCTTGTATACTTCTACTAGGTAGAGATCAACAGTACAGAAAGAAATTAGATTCGATGAAAAGAGAATGCCCTCCTGGTTCAGAAAAAGGGAAGACAAGCCGGGCTCCCTTTTCTCAGCTGATGGCATGGCTGCCCTAGCATATTCTAGAAGCCTCAAGAAGACACTGAATATGCCATGTAACAGAACTGGCTGCAGGAAAGGCTTTAGGATCAGTGATGCCAAAACCCAAATCATCATTTTTGACATTCTTTATAGGTGACAAAAGATACTAAAATTATTTATAAAAGTTTAACATGTGTAATTGTTTCATTACAGTATGGCTCATCAAGTTTTTACCCACAGACTTTTAGGACAACATCATTCTTCTATGCTTTCTAGGCTTAATTCCGAGGCTTTCATTTTGTCCTTCTAACGGGGTTTGTATGGAAACAGAGAGGTTTTTAGAGAAAAAGTATTGTCCATGCCTACTGTCTACAGCCTTGCAGAAATGAGCTGGTTCGTCCCCAGGAAAAAAAACACAAGTCATTATTAAATCCCTGCTTTGTCTGCATGTGTTTAAAGCAAACAAAGCAGAGAAAAAGGCATATGGATTTCTTTTTAATCGACGGCACAGAATAATAATTGCATTTCCAGTTCTTGCCTGTGATCTTAATTTTCAATTATCTGACTAAAAATGCCTCTGCAATAAACAAATAAAAATAGAAACTAAAAATAAAACAAAATAAAAACACTTGGTTGTGGGATCAAAGGGGAAACCCCCAAAATAATTACTAGGAACAGCTTCAGATGTTAGCTGGAAGAAGAGACTCTATTTCCTGTTTTTGCTTAACCACTACTCCCCTCTTCACCATTCCATCCAGACCAAAAAAATACAATCACAGGAGGTGGACAGTTTTCATATTGTTATTTTCAAGTTTCACTTCGGGAAGAAAACTCATATAGATACATAACTAAAAGAAGTTTTGTATCTGCTTTTGTGGCACACAAAACCACATCCTTAGCCAGTTAACACATCTGTACTGTCAGCGGGGAAATAAATGTGGCAACTTCCAGTGACAAATTGTAGGTATAGAATCTGGGTGTGGAATGATTTCCATGACACACAGTCAAAGAAAATGTAGAGCTTAGATACCACCTAATACAACCCTTAAATTTTATCTATTACAACAATTTGAAAGGGTTAAATAAGTTACCTAAGGTCGCAAAACAAGGGGGCAGGAGACGCAGGACCAGCACCCTTGACTCCCAGTAAGTGCACTTTTCACCTTTTGAGAGCCAAGTTCATTGTAAATAAGGAATGCACCAGTATTTCATTAAAAAATGGCAATCATGATAAAGCAGTGGGGGAAAAAAGCTGAGCAACAATATCATTCTCTAGAATTTAACGATGCTACAAAACCTGAAACGACATTATTATTTTAAAGGAACTTGTAATAACTGAATACAGGTATTACTTTCTCTTATGAATTCTTTTTCCCTGTTACTGTTTTGTATTATTTGAAATTTCAGCTTCTACTCGTATGGGGTTAGAAGGCATAATTGTCATCAGAGATTTAACAAAGCTCTTTACTTCTGTCTCAGGAGCACATGACAGGGTGAAACGATGCGGTGTCCTTCTAGAAGGCTTGGAATCTTCTCTAATAATACTCATACAAATGCTTCTTTTTTGCACACATTTTGCATCCTGATCTCAAGATACTTCATCTTTCCTGAGTGATCTTCATCACTCAACTAGTCAGAGCTACTGGAGGAGCACACGAGAAACTGGGGTGACTTTAAGACTGGCCTATTTTCCAATTGTGATCTGAGCCTCCCTAGTCAAGAAGAAGACTACCTTTATTTTGGTTTCAAGGTTTTCTTTACTCTGAAGGATCTTTTCATCCCTTGAAGGATTGTGTTTTCCCCACTATCATCCTTAAACAAAATAGAAAGGGACTGTGAATGCGAAGTGGTTTTAGATGCCACTTAGTTTCAACCTCACACCCACTGTAGCTCTTTAGAAACCTTCCAAATATTCAAAGCCATGTATTGTATTCTCTTATGTCTTTCCTTTTCAAGCTAACAATAACCACAAAAAAATTCGGAGTAAGATAGATGTACAGGGACCAGGAAATTTATCCTATGAATAAAATCTCCTAAAGCATCATTTCAAAATAAAATACAGAGGACTGATATGCCTGAAATTTACTACACATAAACAAATCCTTTCTCAAACATTGAGAAGAATGGCAAAAACTTTCCTTAAATCCAAAGAAAATACAATTTTAAAAAGTAAAAATAATTTGATCAATTAACCACTCCAAATGTAGATATAAGAAATGCTTCAATAAAAGGAGGGCGCTATTTTGAAATGTGGATGACATCCGTATGTGTGTAAATAAGGATCTGACTTCCCAGATAATGAGCTATCAGGTTATAATCAAAATACTAAAGGTGTTTTTCTAGCTTTAAGAAAGTTATTTTGACTTTAAATAAAAATTTAAAGTCTTATAAATGAAAAACACTATTATAGCATAAATTGTTAGAAAATAATTGATAATTTTCTCCAAAAATTATTAGAGACTAAAACTATGAGAACACAGATGAACAAAATCAGAATTATTGAGGAAATCTTGGTTCTTAAATCATGTTTGAAACTTTGTAAAAGAGTATCTGAATAAATAACATGGTTCTTTTCTAGGACAGATCACCAGATCACAAAGATTCTATTTATATTAACATTTCATCATTTTCTTCAAATTGCAAAACATAAAAGCTATATACTTCTTTAATTTTCCTTTAAATTTTATTTATTTACTTGACAGAGAGAGAGAGAGAGAGAGAGAGAGAGAGAGGGAAAGCGGGAGAGCAGCAAAGGGAGAAGCAGATTCCCCGCTGAGTAGGGAGCCTGAGGTGGGGCTTGATCCCAGGACCCTGGGATCATGACCTGAGCAGAAAGCAGACATTTATGACTGAGGCACCCAGGCGCCCCAAGCTATATACTTCTAAATGTATTATAATACTAAAATAGCACATGGTCTCCAAGAAATTAAAATTACAAAATCATAGGAATATCAAGGAGGAAAAAAAGGTTACCATACAATGCCAAGATATGGAATTCAAGTCAAGGGATTAACTTATAGAAAATAAATTGCCTGCCTGGTACTTTATCTTTGGAAAATGGTTGGCGAGATTGTCACCGTATTTTAATACATGTACCGGATGCATGGTTGCAGGTAGAACTCACTCTGGGATGCTCAGGTGAACACCACACCACCAGAAAGGCCAGCTGGTAAAATCAAATAAAATAGCATAAAAACTGCCTCTAGTCAGTTTCTAAGTTAATAAGCACAAGCAAATCATGAGTCAGTTATGAATCACTGTTAATTAAAAAAGAAAAGCAAAAACTTTGAGTGTAGAATGCAGGAATGTTAAAATCAAAAGGACAATATGAAAGTGTCTGGTAAATTATTTTTATGCTAATTGCCATAGTGCCTTGCATAGTTTTTGCCATGAATTTAGCAGCGTATCAAAATAATATACCAAATAACTGTAAACAATGAAATTCCCTTTCTATATATTAGAAAATAATTATGTATGGCCTTAGAAAATATTTACCTTTATAAGTCTCAGTTTTCTCACGTTTAAAATATGAATAATAAGGTTCAAAGATTAAATGAATTCACATATGTAAAACCTTATATATAATAAAAAGCTGTAATTATTTTTGATACTCAAGTAATGTTATCTATATATATCTATATTACAAATACAGATATAAATATACATAGGTTTATATGCACATGTAAATAGATAATTTATAGATCATTCAGGGAAAAAAACAACCAATCCTCAATCTACCTAGAAAAATCAAAGGCAATTAAGGATTCAGTAGGTCCAAATTGCCTTAGCTCATCAAGTATGTAGTAGTAGATGCATAAACAGGACATTAGTTTGTTAATTAGTTCATTAAAAACTGAAGAGAAGGAACACTCCCAAATACAGCTAACAAGGCCAAACATTACACAGATACTAAAGCCAGATAAGGACACTGCATAAAAATAAAATTACAGGCCAGTATTCCTGATGAATATAGATATAAAAATTCTAAACAGATATCAGCAAACCAAATTCAATGCCATCATACACAATGATCAAGTGGGATTTATCTCTAGGATGCAAGGATGGTTTAACATATGCAATCAACATGATACACCACATTAATAAAAGATAAAAATCATATGATCATCTCCATAGATATAGAAAAGGAATTTGACAAAATACAACATCATTTCATGATAAAAACTCGCAGCAAATTTGGTATAGAGGGAACGTACCTCAACACAGAAAAGACCATTTATGATAAGCCCACAGCTACCATCATACTCAAAGGTAAAAGGCTAAAACATTTTCCTCTATAGAAGTCCTAGCCAGGATAATCAGGCAAGAAAAAGAAATAAAAGGCATTCAAATCAGAAAAAAAAAAAAGAGTGAAACTGTCTTTGTTTGCAGATGATATGACCTCAAATAGAAAATTCTAAAGACTGGGGCGCCTGGGTGGCTCAGTTGGTTAAGCGACTGCCTTCGGCTCAGGTCATGATCCTGGAGTCCCGGGATCGAGTCCCACATCAGGCTCCCTGCTTAGCAGGGAGTCTGCTTCTCCCTCTGACCCTCTTCCCTCTCGTGCTCTCTATCTCTCATTCTCTCTCTCTCACATAAATAAATAAAATCTTTAAAAAAAAAAAAAGAAAATTCTAAAGACTTCACTAAGAAATTGTTAGGATTAATCAATGAATGCAGTAGTTTCAGGATATAAAATCAACACACAGAAAACAGTTACAGTTCTATATACTAACAATAAAATATCTGAAAAAGAAAACAATCCCACTCACAACAGCACCAAAAACAATAAAATATTGAGCAGTACATTAAACCAATTAAGTTAAAGATCTGTATACCTGAAAAAATAAGACTTTGAAGAAAGAAAATGAAGAAGATACAAATAAATGGGAAAATACTGGATGTTCATGAATTGAAAGAATTAAAACTACTAAAAATCTGTTCTACCCAAAGCCATCTATAGATTCAATGCAATCTCCACAAGAATTTCAATGCAGGGGTGCCTGGCTGCTCAATCAGTGGAGTGTGCAAACCTTGATCTTGGGCTTATGAGTTTGAGCCCCATAACAGGTATAGAGATTACTTAAAAAAATAAAATTAAAAATAAATTTCAATGTGGTTTTTCACAGAAATAGAAAAAATAATCCTAAAATTTGTATGGAACTACAAAGACCTCAAATACCCAAAGCAATCCTGAGAAAGAACAACAAAGTTGAAGGCATCACACTTCCTGATTTCAAGCTATACTGCAAGTCTATAAATCAAAACAGTATGGTACTGGCACAAAAACAGACACACAGACCAAGGAAATAGAGAACTCAGAAATAAACTTTCATGTATATGGTTAACTACTATTTGACAAGGGAACCAAGAATACTCAATGGGGAAAGGATTAAATAAATGGTGCTGGGAAAACTGGATAATCACATGCAGAAGAATGAAACTGTACCCTATCTTACAACACTCTTAAAAATTAACTCAAAATGGATTAAAGACTTAAATATAAGTTCTGAAACTGTAAAACCCCTAGAAGAAAGGATTGACACTGGTCATGGCAATGATTTTTTAGATGTGATACAAGAAACACAAGCAACGAAAGCAATTACATGGGACTACTACACCCAACTAAAAAGCTTCTCCACAGCAAAAGAAATAATCAACAAAATTAAAAGGCAACCTACAGCAGGGAGAAAACATTTGCAAACCATTTATCTAATAGTGAATTAGTATCCAAAATATATAAGGAACTCATACAACTCAATAACAACAACAACAAAGTTTAAAAATGGCTGGCATGGGGTGCCAGGGTGGCAGAGTCGGTTAGGCTTCTGACTCTTGGTTTCAGTTCAGGTTGTGATCTCAGGCTTGTGGGACTGAGCCCCATGTCGGGATCCACGCTCAGCACAGAGTCTGCTTATGACTCTGTCTCCCTCTACTCTTCTCCCCACCCACACTCATGCGCTTGCTAATAAATAAATAAATCTCTAAAAATGTCCAGCAGACCTGCATAGACATTTTTACAAAGAAGATGTACAAATGGCCAAAAGCTCAATGAAAAGATGGCAAACATCAGTAATCATCAGAAAATTCAAATCAAAACTGCAATGACATCATCCCACAACTATAAAATGGTTATCATCGAAAAGATAAGACATAACAAGGTGAGAATATAAAAAAAAAGGAACCCGTGTTCACTACTGGTGGGAATGTAAATTGGTACCACCAATGTGAAAAATAGTATGGAGGTTCTACAAAAAACAAAAAAGTAGAACTACCATCAGCAATCTCACTTCTGAGTATACATCCAAAGGAAATGAAAAAAGGATATCAAAGAGATATCTGTGTTCCCATGTTCACTGCATCGTTAATCACAATAGTCAAGATATAGAAACAATCCAAGTGTCCATCTATGGATAAATGGATAAAGTATATATAATATATGATGATATTATTCAGCCATGAGAAAAAAGGAAATCCTGCAATTTGCAACAACATGGATGGACATTGACGGTATTATGCTAAGTGAAATAAGTCAGACAGAGAAAAGACAAATACTTTACGGTAACACGTGTGAAATCTAAAAAAAAATGAATTCATAGAAACAAAGATGTTGATCAAAGGGTACAGATTTCTAGTTAGATTAATCATTTCTAAGGATCCAATGTGAATATACTTAACAATAGTGTATTATACACTTGAAAGTTGTTAAGAGAGTAAATCTTAAATGTTCCCAACACAGGAAAGTAATGGTAATTATGTGACATGATGGAGATATTAACTAATGCTATGGTGGTAATTATATAAAAACATATGTGTATCCGATCAATACATTGTACATTTTAAACTTACATTGTTATATGACAGTTATATCTCAATAAAGCTGGAAGAAAAAAGACTAGTATACATACATCAACTGCTAAAGATACATCAGTAGACTACAAAAGAGGAATTATAAACAGAAAACTTTCAAATTGGTATTATATAGTCATCAGATGAGAAGAGGGTGGGATAATTTTGAAAAATGTAAAACAATGACTACACTAAAGTAGAGTTAGCAATACAGAGGATTCAGAGCAGTGTTTTTAATAGAATGAGCTATTTCTATCCTGTTCCTTCAGGCAGTAGAGCGCAGTGATAGAGGGTCTGCAATCAGACAAACCTCAGTTGAATCCTGGCTTCACTCTGTAACCTTGACCAAATTACTTACTATCTCTATGCCTCAGTTTCCTCACTGTATAATAGAGATAACAAATAATGGCACCTACCTTGTTGGTTGGTTAGAAGGATTAAATGAGATAATGCACATCAATGTTTGGTACAATAAATGTTAGCTATTGTTACCTAATGAAAATCTTTTCTGTAGTTTCAGGCAAAATACTGGAAGACTTGGTGAGCATAAAAACATAGATATATTGGGGCGCCTGGGTGGCTCAGTCGTTAAGCGTCTGCCTTCAGCTCAGGTCATGATCCCGGGGCCCTGAGATGGAGCCCCGCATCGGGCTCCCTGCTCCGCAGGAAGCCTGCTTCTCCCTCTCCCACTCCCCCTGCCTGTGTTCCCTCTCGCACTGGCCCTCTCTCTGTCAAATACATAAATAAAATCTTAAAAAAAATAGATATATACTAAAGATAACATAATGTACAGCCCATTCAAGTCAATGTAGATTTCATTATGATAGGAATATAAATTACTATAATTGTATTAATATTTGTTATTAATATTTGTTATTATTTAATTTCACTCATCTCAAACCATATTTCCTTAATAAATAAAATTTGGTCACTGGGTCAAATAGTAGTGGAAAAATACGGTTGATCCATTAAGAGTTAGTTCAGCAGTTCTTGAAATCTTTCCCTTACTGTGTCTAATTCAGAGCCTTAAAAATGGTAGCTGCTAAAATGCCTTGCCTACGGTAGGTGCTCAATAAAGCTGAACCGAATTGGTTTTCTGGTAGCCCACCTGAAAAATGCTGTTTGAAATTTCTTTTACAAGTGACAAAGCACTCTATTCTACACCTTAAGACAAGGTCCAATAAATAGCATGATGGTTAAATTCATTGGTCTTGGAGACATAAAGACCTACATATGAATCCTGACTCTGTACAACATGACCCATGGCAAGTTAGTGTTTCTAAGCTTCTTTCTTTGTTTATGAAATTAGGATAATAAGAAAAAGAATGTATATGGCACAGTGCCTGCCATATGGAAAACATTCATTTAACAAGTGATTCATACCAACGTTTAGATAAATGAGCTTGAGAAAGATCAGTGCACTTAGACTTGTAGAAAATGTTTCAAATTTTGGTGTTAAAGCCTACACACATAGTTTTCTCTCACAAATGAGAAAACACCTTAATATCAGCCCTAAAGACTCCATAGCAACTTACACATATTTTCAACCATATGGATCTTTTCTTCTGTTATAAACTATATTTAGCATATATAAAACTTTCATGTTGAAAACACTTTACAAGTAAGCAGGAATTCTTTTAGAGGATATAAAAATTTTTAGAAAATAAGTATACTCATGAAATGCATGTAAAATTTATGTAACAATTAAAATGAAAATCTATTTGCTTTGAGGAAAACTATAATGTTCCTAAATTAACTGACTTTGTATTCTGCCATAACCTAAACTTGGCTGATGTATGTCTGTTCTGTGATGTGATATAGCTTCCAGAGGAAAATAAAAAATATAAGAGAAAATAATAAACTATTTGAAAATTCATATATCACAGTATTTTGATATTCTGGCATTTTATTACGAAAGGTATGTAAAACTATAGTGAGGTATGGAAATATTTATAACGTGATCATAAATCCAAAGACAGCAATTCACAAAAATGACAATTTTCAAACACTTAAAAAATATAGCTTATGCACCTATTTAGAAATGTACCTCAGACTTTTTACATAAAAGCATGACTAAAATTTTTCAAAAATATTTTTTATCTTGATTTTTCTCCACTAGTAGGAAATAAAAATGGTGACGGGAAAAAGTTTATTATATCATAATAGTTTCCTTTTTTTCCTTTATCTTTTAAATAAAATTAGGAATTTTCAAATCACCTTTTCTTTGTGTATATTCTTATAGAAATAATACCAGAGGAGAAGTTCCTCTAAAATCAGCTATAGTTAAAATGTTGTGCCTCTGTGGCCAATTTTAATATATAGTTACCATTTCATAATAGCTCTTTATTGGAATTGGCTGACTAAAAGAATATAATTCTAAACTTCCAATTTTAGTTCATGCAAAGTTCAACAAATTTTTGACAATTCTTTTTCCCTAATAATGTTTCAGCTTTGGAAGTTACAATTAATTAAAAACTATACTTTTCTGTTACATATATATGAATATTGGTGTGTATATATGTATATATTCATATATACATATAGTTTCACCCAGTAATTTATGCAATCAAAAAAACCAAAACTCTTATTGGTAACATTTTTGGCTTACATTTTTCAGTATCTTTAATAATTCAAATAACAGGAAAAAAAGCACTTCTACTACTGTACTTACAGAAAAAGAAATGTATAAGAGAAAGTATGCACCGCAAAATTTCATAACATTTATTTTCTGATTTAGTTTCAAGTTTGCAATTAAATTTAACCAAAAAGAAAAATGTTAGAGAATTAAAGATATCAAAAGGCTTAAATTGAACCAAACAAATTTAAAAGCTCACTAACCCAAAGCATGCACTGCTCCTCTATGCCTGCTGGAGCTCTTGCTTGTTTTAATCACACGGACAGCACTTTCCTGGAACTGCAGCTCACAAAAATTTTCAAGAAATTTTGCCATTTCTTCTGTAATAGTATCCAGGTAAGTTTCTTTAATGAATTTCACTGTCGAGGTTGGAGCTAAAATTTCACGTAGTATGTTAAAATCCTCTTTTATCATTGAGTATAACTTAAGCATTGTACTTTGGTACCCATGAACCATGATGTCTAAATTTGATTCTCTGCTGTAAGAAGGAAAATAGTTCTGCAGAAGTTTAGCCAACAGTTTATTCTGTATGCTTTGGTACTTGATTATAACTTCTGATTCTGGATAAAGAAACAAGAGTTTTTGTATGCACTGATTTTTCAACCAAATCTTGTGCTGTGAATTGCTTATTTCATTATGGCTTTGTAATTTGTTCACTAAGAAGCGTCGAAGATGTAGTCTTATATTATCCCATATAGATTTTACATCCATAGAGGAATAATCTTCGACAGAATGAAGTGAAGTCCTAGAGAGGAAATGGAAAGATGCTCCACTTAGCAGTGATGGGAATGAAATGCTGCTCTGGCAGGAGAGGTCCCAAAGTAAATCCAGTATCATTTCTTCTTGATTTAGTTCACTCTTCAACAAATCTTGCTAATAAAAGTAAATTATAACATTAGAAATGGGATTAACTGTTAAGAGTAATAGGAAAAATGATTTCTACTGTCACACAATTTCACAGTAATTCAGGTCAATTTAGAATCAATACTCGAATGCTCTTGAAGTTTTGTTATGTTTTGTTTTTGCATTTGGAATGTAATCAATTCAGATATTTTACAAGGTTGGTTTTATGATCTGTTAAATTTTGTAAACCCAGATGATGAGCTATATTTTCAGTTAGCTTTCCAAACATAATCTAGTTTTCAGGCCTCATTGTTATCCATTCCCAATAGAACCTGAGCTGCAGCTTAAAAATTCTAAATAAAAACGTGTAGCAAAACATCGATTGAAATGTATTCCTCAGACAAAATAAATTCAAGATCATGCCCCTAAGTAATTCCTGGTAGAAAATTTTCATGCCCGAATGAGTACATCTATTCTTAGAGAACCCCAAATGAACATACAAAACAGAGACCTTTAAATACAGTATGTGCCCGAAGGTTACTAATAGTTGTCATCCTGAGAAATAAAATTTAATACATTTAAAGAGGTTAACTTTCATTTAAATTCCTTTTTGAGAGCCATGTTAAGAAGGATTTTACCTTGGAAACTAATCTGAGAATATTTCAGTTCTCTCCAAAAAGATAATAAGTCAATATGAGAAAAAATACTCTCAGAATCATTCCCCAAAAGATGATATGAAATTATTCCTTTATTCTTTCTGTGCTGACAGAAAACAATGGTAGGTATAATTATGAATAGTAAAGGGACAAAAAGTTACTTTCTTTTTGGACTTTATTACATGCACACATTCTCCTTACAGGCTGACTTTCCTAATTATGTCTCTTTCAGCTAATACTGAAATTAGTTCATATTCTCTGAGTAGCAACAAGCTGATTGTAAGAAAACTGGAAGCAAAATTCAAGTGGCATAAAATCAGGCTGGCTTTGAAATTTCTTACTGACAGAGATATCAGAGGTATTATCTGTGATTCAGAATTATAAACAACTTGTAGGCAAATTCCAGGAATTTGCTCTGTAGTCATTCTAAGCATTGTCATGTCCAATTTAGTGTTCTATCTGTAATAAATAGTATCCAATACCTATACAGCATTTTATTTTATAAAAAGCACTTTCCTACAAAGTCTCTGGCTTATTCATAATAAAAACTCTGTGACACAGATATTTAAAAACCCAATTTACAGATAAGGACACTAACGTGCAACACATTTAAGTTACCTTCCAAATGTCACGTATAATAAAGCACAAAACCAAGAATGAATCCCTGGCTTCATTCTTCTCATTCATGTTCTTTCTACTAGACTCCAGAGAGCCACAAAGTGCACTGATCTTTCTGAAACTTCTCTCTCTCTCATCCCCTTCTATTTAGCTCTTTTGATACTTCTAGAAAAGAAATGTCTTTAGATAGAATTCAGAACGCCAGCATTATGGTAATTGTATGAAACAACCAAGTCATATAAGTGTCTCCATCTTGGGTTTCTTTTAATCAGTCTAAAATGGTAAATATTTGATCAAGCAACATTTAAAGAATAATAGGTTACAAAAGGTTTAAGACACATGTTTGGTATGACTACTTAAATTTAAGAATAACGTCAGTATAACTGCCATAAGGAGGACCTCTGTTTCTTATTTAAGTACTTAATTAATAAATAAAAATTTTTCTATTTAAAAAAAGAGCTATGAAAAATGGCTGTCAAGATTGACATTTTTAGCATGTAAAAACTTGATAATAAGGTCATTTTAATCTGAATCTGTTTCAATAATATGGTTCTTTCCTCAAAATAACACGATCAATTATGTAAGAAAACCTAGGTCTGAAACAACCCTATCAGTCTAATGAATTTGAGCAAAACTAAAGCGGCCTTTGCCCTGCAGTGAATAGAGAATGACTTATGTGTGACAGATTAAAAGATAATTAAAAGCTTTTGCTTTTAATTAAATGAGAAAGCATTATTACATCAATATTAATGAAATTCAATACACATGGCTCTTAATAGAAATTAAAGGAATAACTATATCCATATTTATTCTTCAGGGCTGCACCTTCAAGAGATATTGGGTGAGAGGATTTTCTTAAAAGAATAAGGCTTCAGGGCGCACAGTCTTCCTTTCTCTTCTTTTTATTACTTTGCAAACATTAAAGAGACATCTGCAATAATAATGATAGCCAAGAACTTTCCATCTGACTCTGTCATCCTCAGCCATCTACAACCTCAAGATATTTTCCACATCTGCCTTAGTCAATGTTTGATGTTTAGACAAAAACAGTGCCTTTTTTCCTCCCAAATTAAATTAAAACCATAGCTAGAGACCTACTGCTTTCTAACAATTGTGCTGTTTCTCTGGGAAACTGTTGTTGCAAGCTAGCTACCCCTTGTAGAGGCAGGTGTAATAAAGTAAGCATTCTCACTGAAGGCTACAAACACATCCTTCACATGTGGGCAGTATCAAAGAATGACCCATGTAATAATTCTCCATCAATTAATAGTGGTCTTGTAGGAATTACTGCCTTGATTGAAAAAAAAACTGGGTATGCCTGCAGCTTGGGAAGGTAGGGAATGGTAGACAAGGCTACTTAAAAGACACAATCAATGGCGATCTTTTTATGCTTAATAATAAGCACAGAGAAAAGGAGTAGTTGTGAAGGACAGAAAACACAATAAATATGAACTTTTCTGGTAGACAATGTGTGTGCTACATATCAATCAACACATTCTGGAATTATAATATTTAATCTCCTTTTCTATAAAACTACATTTTATTGATACAACTCATTGTAAAAGGTAAAGACAACAGCTCACTAGATTCCACTGGGGATACATAAGCAAAGCAAAAGCCCAACCCCTAGATATGGCAGGCTAACATGATCACTAAAATAAATATTTACATAGAGAAACTGAATGAATTGTATTCCTGTTCACCCCCCCCTCTTGGCTAAAAAACAAAGATTATTTTTTTTTACCAGTGTTTTGAAGAATTTTATCAAATCTCCATGGGGAATGGACGTTGACTTGGATGGGTTATAGTTATAGTTATCTAGCCATTCAAGACAGTCAGTTGTTGTTCGCAGCTGCACATCTGGACACTGTTTGTTAACTTCATACTGTATTTCTTTAATGCAATATTCTATGCTATAAAAAAGAAAAGAAAAAATTATGTTGTTAGGAAATAGGTAATGGTTCCATCTCATAACATTACAGGCCCTGAGATGTTTATATGTGCTACCTGGTTGCATACAATTTACAAAATTATGAAACATTTTTATAATATAAAAACAATAACAAAGAGACTACATATTTTCATTCATAACTGAAAACAGAATGCTCAGATTTCCTGGCAGTTTCCTTTCAAATACGATGAAGGAAATATAAAATATCTAGCTACTCTTGAGATGAATTAGAAATCATTCTGTGTTAAAACAAAAATCAAGCATGGATGCAATGAAATAATGGTCCTCTTGACAGGCGGTAGATAGAAGGCAGAGATAAAATACTCTTTAAAAATACTCTTGATGACTGATGATCATAAACATACATTGTCTACTAATAGGTGAATGACTATAAATTATGGAAAACTTCAATCAATGGAACATTAAAATGTCACAAAGCAGTTACAAAAAGCTTGCATTTTCAAAAATTGTAAAAGACAGATACATGCTACATATACACTGTTATGACACCCAAGTATCTTTTCTTGCTACAGAACTCCACTCCAAAAAATAAAAACAAAAACATACTAAACATTGCATATTTAAAAAAAAAAAAAAAGACTGGAAGGAAATGAAACAAAAGCTTAATAGCAATTATCTTTGGGTAATGAAATGTGACGTTTTAAATTTTACTCTTCAATAATTTTCCAAATTTTTAGAAGGTATATTATACTCTTACCAAAAAATAAAATAAATAAATAACAGGAGAAACTTGCCCAATTGAATCTTCCAATACATATCCGTTTTAAAAATTATATGCAAAGTACCCTTAGTTCCGATACTAAATGGATATACTATGTTATTTTAATTTTCACATAAAAATCTGTGGATTTATGACTATAAATCTGTGTGGGGTAAACTGATGACTTTAAGCAGTCTGTCATCTGTGGAGCCACATGGATATGACATATTACTACCACCTGATGGCAGCATATCTAAACTGCAAGAAAGCTTATAAACAGGAAAATTCTTTTGAAGCTGAATGCCCTCATCCAAAATTGACAGCTATGCATTTGCTCCTTAATGGTATTAAGAAGTATCTGTTGCTAAAAAGCTTACTACTGTTTTCGAAAATATCATTGCTATTAATTATATATTCCATATGACAGAATTATTGAAGCTCTGGAAACTAAGTTCTGATTATTAAAACTGATGTCATATGAATGACTCTTCAAAATTCATCAGGTGTGAGTTGCCTATAAAACATACACTAAACTTTAAGGAAGGCTTTTGAAGGAGACTTATGAGCATGAGTGAATTCAAACTGAATTACCTTGAAACAAATACATTCTGAGAATTAAAGAGCCTTTTCATGAAAACAAAGAACTTACAAGAAAAATAATACCTCCTTAGGCCACAGGGCATGCAATTTCCTGATGGGACAGTCTTATTCAGGAATACCAGTTCTAAGTCTGACTTGAAATTGGCATATATTTTTTTAACTTCTGTAAGCACATCTATGGACTGAGAAACATGATACCCGAAGCATACACCTTGACTCTAGGGACCCTTTATCAAAGGTCTTTATTACAGCATCCTCATGTGGCTCATTCAATGAAATCTAATAGATTACAGCAATGTGAACTGGAAAGGCTCAGTGCTGAGTCTACCTAAATCTGTTTCAATCAGGACTCAGCTTTTAGTCTAATCTCTAACATCTGAATCTGGGTAGAGGCCAATAACTACAACTTATAAATAGGGTAAAGCCTTCAGAGGGCCAGATATTTTTAGTAATTTGTCCAAACACTGATAAAGGGACTGAGCAGTTGCATTTCAGACAACCTCCCTCACTGTCACAAACCAAGACTGGTGAGCTGGCTTTTAAAATCACAGATTTTTGTCACAAAATTTTAAATGTCAGAACTCCTGATTTTGTTTTTAGTTGGCTACATATCTTGTCACTCTGCCTTTCACCACTGTCTATATACCTTGCTCTAAAAGAGCAATAGTTTGAAGTCTAGAGATTTATTGCCCAATTACTATACAAAGGTATTATTTTTAAAATTTAAGATGAGGGGTGCCTGGGTGGCTTGGTCGTTAAGTGTCTGCCTTCGGCTCAAGTCATGATCCCAGGGTCCTGGAATGAGTCCTGCATCCAGCTCCCCGCTCAGCGGGCAGTCTGCTTCTCCCTTTACCTGCCGCTCCCCCTGCTTGTGCTGTCTCTCTCTGTCTCCCCAACAAATAAATAAATAAAATCTTAAAAAAAAATTTAAGATGAAAGTCAGTTTGGTATGTAATCTGACAATTCATCTTTCTTAATTGGGGTCAAAATTAGGTTCAAAATTAATTCAACATCTAAAAGGTAACATTATTTTCATATATGTATAGTGGCAATATTGCTGATGGGCATGGTAATCTTGGGTGGGGAGGGGGTCCATGTAACTTTAGAGGTAGATGATACAAGATCCTAGTCTAGGTTTTCTGAAATAACCTAATACTTGTCTTTATTCTGGTTTAAATGTCTTCTGATTAACTGTAAGATGCTTCAAATTTTCCTTAGAAGCAAGGTCATGAAAAAAATAACCAAGATAATTCAACAAATAGAAATCCAAATAACACATTTATTGTTAGATCACAAACATTAGGCTAAAAATGTAAACAATCTAAAAATAGATATAGACTCTCTTCCCTCAATAGTTTCAATTCCCAAATTTACACCATTAGTTAGCTTAGCAAGAAGTTTCTAAAGCATCTTGTTAGCTTTATCCACTCAAAACATCTAACATGTCTATCAACAGGAAAATTATTAGTTAATTCATTGAGTGGAATAGAGCCATGAAAATAAAGGAGAAATACAGTTATCAACATGAAAAAAATCTAACAAATATACCTGTTGAGGGGAAAAGGTACAAATGAATACACACAGTATGATACTATCCTTATAATAGTTTGAAAATATGCAATACAACAGTACATATTGTTCAGAAGTACAAGCAGAGGTAGTAAAAATGTAAGGAAATGTACCAGAATGATATCATGAAATCCAGGGTGGAGATGAAAGTAGGATGAGATTGGGGACAGGTACATAATGAGCCTTAGCGGTACTGGTATTGTTTTATTCCTTAAACTGGATGGTGGGTACATGAATGTTTATCATAATACTCTTTATGCCTTTTTTTAAATTTTTTATTGTTATGTTAATCACCATATATTACATCATTATCTTTATGCCTTTTCATATGTCTCAACATTTCTTAATAAATTTGAACCCAATGTGCTTAATTATAATGACTCTGAATTATTCAAGCTAACGATGTGTGCAAGTAGATGCACTACTGACAGGCTGTGTGTAAATCAATTTATAAAAACCATTTTTAAAATGCAATATGCGGTATGCTTTTTTTAAAGGATATCTGTGGTAATTTTCTCATTCAACATTCACTCCTGGGTACCTTGAGTGTAAAAATGACTTATTGAATGAAGGCATGTTTGATAAACATTAACTGAATGCTGAATATGTGGCAGGTACTGTGATATATACTCAGGAACTAAATGCGGAGACATAGTCCCATCCCTAAAGGAATTCTGTCTAATGAGAGACAGACCTATAAATAAAAAACTACATTACATTAAGACTTGGTAAGAGGTGTGTACTGTGCTAAGGGAATACATAGGAGGGATCTGCTAAGGGATCTGCTAAATGTGCCTGTGGGACGTACAGAAAACTTGTAGAAAAGGAGATTATATGCAAGGATATTGATGCTTTAAGAAAATTAATGGAATCACTGTACTTAGAATTCCCTGACACCTGACTTGTGAGAATTTAGTGCTGATCATCTAATCTTACTGCCATGTCACTTTAAAACTATATTTATTTGGATAATAAAAAGTAGGAGTTTATTTTTATGGTCACAAGTATATTGATGCATGTATATAGATGTGTATGTGTATATATATGAGATAGGTATATGTGTGTGTATATATCTCATATATATATACACACACATATATATATGTATATCTATATATCTTACTTCCTAAAGGACTGAGATGTCCTATAGTTAAACAGACAGCATTAAATACCAACAGCACATGAGTCTACTGTTATCAGGCTGGTGTTGCTGAGGATAGGGAGGGAACTGAGAAAAAGAGAAGAGAATATTTATGACATAAAATCTAGAAAACTTCATTGTAAAAGTTCTTTCAAGATTTAAAACACACAGTCTTTATTATTCCACCACAAAACAGTTCAAAGGGAAAAAAAAAAGTATGTTCCACCAGGAAAAATTACGAGAACCGTTTGATGTGAAGGTTGTAGAAAACATTTATATACGCTCTCATGGAAAGTTAGAATTTCTATTATTATTTTTAAAATCAGTGTAGAGGTGTCACGGTAGAGATTAAGAACTATTTTTACAGTATGGGAAATCTAAACATTAAGAAAAATTTTAATTTTCTATTTTTGATGCTCTTGTTTATACTGTTTTACCCACAACATAAATTCAGTAAAGGAAAGGCTTTTGCAATCAACTATCACATGTTTAAAAGCACAAAGAAATAGTTGTGAGATAAATAGTTTTCCAGTTTCTAGGTAAGTCCAGCTTATCTAACTAGATTACTAAAATTCCTTGGAATTAACAGATAATTAATAGGGAAGGAGGCTGTTGTATAAAAATTAGTGTGTAATTAAAGTATAAGTCAGCCATGAAATAAACTTATTTTCCTGAGACAAACATATTTTTGGATAGTCTTTTTTAAAAGGTTGAGAAAATGATTCATAAAACTATTTTTTTAAGATTTTATTTATTTATTCATAAGAGACAGAGAGAGAGAGAGAAGACAGAGAGGCAGAGGGAGAAGCAGGCTCCCCACTGAGCAAGGAGCCCGATGCAGGGCTCGATCCCAGGACCCTGGGATCATGACCTGAGCCAAAGGCAGATACTTAACCATCTGAGCCACCCAGATGCCCTTATAAAACAACTACTTTAATGGCTAAAAAGCACAGTAAGAAATTCAACATTTATGCTGAACTTTTATTTCAAAGAGTTTTTGGTCTTTAAGTATACTTTCAAGGAAAAAAATCCTCAACACCAAATCCTGTTGATACTACTTCTTTAAATCTTTCTTAAATAGATCCTCCCCTTTCCATTCCTATTGTGAAAGATTGGGTTCAGGTTCTTACCTCTTATATGAAATATATTAATAGCCTCCCAAGATGCCTATCTTGTTCAGTTATTCTATGAGGAAGACAGTAAGAAAGAAACTTTTGAGTTAGGATCCTCTGTTATTTGTTGCTTTATACCACCAAACCTCACAACAGCAGTTTAGAGAGGCTCTTGAATGGTCCAGACTGCTTCAAGAAAGTTCAGACACAGTGTAGGGGGTATGCCAACCTAAAAGTCTACAGTGTTTTCGAAAAATTTCAGTTGTGAAGTACTCCCCCAACTTCCAAGCTACACAACAGGTTTGACTAGACCTTACAAACTGAGGGTTTTAATAACACCAATGGTCATATTGTGAGGAGGCAGGACATACAGCATGCCTTCTCATACACTGCCACACAGTTTAGCATTGCAGAACAATTTTGCAGCAGCTAAGTTATAAATTCTAAGAAATCATCTCATAGATAAACTCTCATAAGGAAGGAAGAATATACACATGCATGCATGTGTGAAGTAATGGCAGAAAGACTGCAAATAATGTAATGTTCATCAAGAGGGAATTGGCTTAATAAATTGTTGCACACCCATACAAGTGAAATCTAAAAGATGAGGTATAATCACATGGAGCGATTTAAAAAATATATTAAGTAAAAAAATCTAATTGCAGTACATCACTTAATTCCCATTTGTATAAAAAAAGTAATATATTTTTGGGTGCATGCATATATATGCAGAGACTATTTCTGGATAGCAATGCAATAATTTATGAACATAGGTTACCTATAAAGAATAAAAGTAGCAGGGTCAGAGGAGTACTGTTCCTCATCTCTGCCCTGCTGTACTGAACTTTTCCTCATATATGCCTTTCTCTACTGTCAGAAATTTTCTATTAGTATGTATTACTCTTATAATGTAAAAATACTCAATGGAAAAGAAAACTAGCATTTGATGACAACCTCTTCTAACACATTCTACTCATCTAACTTCACACTAGCTAAAGATACAGCAAACACAATAGATGCCTAACAAACATGCCTAACACACATTTATTGACTACCTTCTAACCTACTCTGTGCCAGGACTGTTTAGGCAGTGTTGAACAGCTGAAGTCTTTAAAGTAAAAATGAAGGAAATAATAGTCCCAGTTTTCACATTCCTTCCACCTACCCCTCAGCTCCCATACCATCCCAAAGAAGGATATTCTTAGTCATGGCATTCTAGAATTAGGACTCTGATTAGAAAAGGCTATGGTGACTCTTTTTTTGTAGTTGTTGTTTATTTAAGTCATCTCTACAACCAGCTTGGGGCCCAAACTCATGACCCTGAGATCAAGAGTCGCATGCTCCTCTGCCTAAGCCAGCGAGTTGTTCCTGTTGGTGACTCTTTTTAGCCAAAGTGTTTCCTCTGCTAAATCCCTGAGGAGGCTCTTTTCCAGGGAAAACTGGCAGGGTTGGGTTAGATCTCAAGGTATCAACTATCTAACAGGAAAGATGAGCCAGCCACAGCATGCACACCTCATTACTACCACTCAGTTCTCTTTTAGTATCTCCTTCCTTCCTAGTATCTCCTTCCTCTCAGAGCTGGGCGAGGGCTTCACCAGGCACCCCTGGTTTTTACCTCAGGAGTGAATCCTTCCCAGGAGCCAATTAACTACCATCCTCCCTGGGAAATAGTGGCCTATCATTGGCTCAATCTTATCAGGTGTGGATTTTTAGTACACTATTATTCACATTTTTATTATCATAACAACTTAAAAACAGGCAGACACTTGCTTCCCTTTATTTCCCATGGAAAGAAAATCATAATAATATTCTTTAAAAATATCCTCAAATAAAAATTTGTTATTGCCTTACACATATTTGAACAAGAACGGGTGAAGCTAACACATACAAAAACAAAAATTACACTTTAAAAAAATGTCAAACACAATGCAAGTATTGCTTGAAACAATCATTTAAAAATCATCTAATGGGGCTACTGGTCCCACAATTTACCCTACTACTCAGCCTCCTAAAGCAGACATTGAGGGCACACAACACAGGACTATGGAGAAAAGAGTTAGGAACACCACAGACATTCAAACAGTGGAGCTAAGAGTGACAGAAAATGATAAGAAAGTGGCTCCATAGGCCACTGTGAAACACAGCGTGGCTTGTCACCTTCTCCCTTACCTCCACTTCTACCTGCACACATCACGGGGCTGCAGGTGGAAAGCTTCAGTGGGAGGACTGCATACGTTTAAAAAGTAGAAAATGTAAATGGGGTCAGGCAAAGTTTACGGCTGCTTAACTGCCGAGGCCCAGGATGCTGTCTGTCTGCCTGGAAGTGTTATCAATTCTGAGGAGGACAACAGTACTGAGGAGGGCCCAGATGGGGGAAACTGGAAAGTGCCTATTTAAGTCTTACTATGGGTTCAAGGATAGATGGGGAAAGCTTTCAGGTTTCTTTCCATGTAGCCTAGTCTTGTTCAGTAATTTAGGAGAAGAGGTAGGGATTCTGTCAAATGAAATACACATGAATAGAGAACACAAAAGAGAAGTACACACACTGAAGTTAAAAAAGTATTAATTTGCATCCTCTTGTTATTACTAAATAAGTGCCAAAATGCTGCCAGAAGTAATCATACTCAGTACAGTCTGAAATGACAAATTTTCATTTTATATAATTTGCTATGGCCATAAAATATATTAATGTGAATGTGTATGTCCACTGGCAGATTTGTGGTTCTACCATGACAAGCCCTAAGTTGACAGCCTATTTGAAGATTTCTTTTGGCAACTTTAGGCCATAATGTAGAAAACTACCCCCCCACAAATTTCATATATAAACACACACAAAATGTAATCTATGGAATATGTATCCTCTGTAAATAAACACAATTAAATTTATAGATACCACATATCCAATGTTCTCTGACAATTTAAAGTTAATGCCTCCCACCCTTGCCCCCATCTCCTGGATTAAGAAAAATATTATCCATAATAATACTTCTTGCTCTTCCTTTAGGTTACAAAAAAAAAAAAAAAAAAAAAGGTAGTAATCCTGTACCAGTACCAGCAAAACTTAGGTCTTGAGGAACACCCAAAGACTGTCTATATTTAGAAACCAGAGGGGTGCCTGGATGGCTCGGTTGGCTAAGGGTCTGCCTTCAGCTCAGGTCATGGTCCCGGGCTCCCTGCTCAGAGCGGAGGCTGCTTCTCCCTCTGCCTCTGTCCCCGCTCCTCCCCTGGCTTGTGCTCCTTCTATTTTTCAAATAAATAAATAAAATCTTAAAAAAAAAACAAACTTTAGAAAACAGAAAGGTAAAATAAACTTAATGATACAATTTCATCTATCTAACTGAACATTAAGAGGAGAAAATCATCTTATGTCATATAGTGAACCCCATAAAACTTAGACACCTCAGTATCTTGTTCAGCTATTAAGTTCCATTTAGCTCAAAATAGATTTCAATGCCATGTGCAGTTTTCAGTTACTGAACTAAGCTGAGTCTGTGTCTACAACATACACAGTATTCCTCTTTGACAGGTTATTTACCTTCCTGTTACCAATTCTTATAAGTTTTAAAAGTAAATGGTTCGCCATCACTGAGTTCCATGGTCAGACCTAAGAGTCACCTGGCTCTGACTTGAATGGAAATGATGATGTTAAAGGGAAAATGGTCTGAGAGAAGGACAGCCTCTGTTGAAGGGCAGGGGAAGGTTCACTGACCTCTGGGCACTCTACGCCATTGTGGTGAATCACTGCTTTGGGGAAGCAAAAGACCCTGTGGCCCATAAAACCTGATGATATTAAGAAGAGGGAAGGAATTTACACTTAGAATCCAGGGTCACTACTAGAAATACAACTTTAAAAATTCAAGGGTAAGGAAAAACACTCTATTTAAAAATGAATTACTAATGTTCTTTCCTTTAAAAAGTATCTGGTAAACCCATATTATACAGATGTTCATTACTTATTCAATGTACAGCATTGAGAGATAAAGAGAACTGTTAGAATACAAAAATGCCAAGGGTAATTCAACTACTGCAGTGTAAGTGTGGCATAACTGATTCGTCATGACATACAATTTTCTAAAAGCTATTCTGTTAGAAGGCAATAAATGAGTGCATAAATGATTTACATTCTTCTGAACCATGGTTATTATTCAGTATTTTATTCTTAAAAATATATACACCCTCTACTATTATGTTTATTCTCTAGGGTATAATAAAAACATAATTGAATTTGATGAAAAATAGACTTTATTCTAAATGTAGCATACAGCACATACAGCTACTCCCTTATTTTATCCCTTGTGAAGATCAACGGTCACTTCAGGTGGTTCTGTTCTAGGTTTGCTTTAATATATGGGCAATAAAATATTTTTAATTTAAAAATTATATCCTTATATTCCATGTCATATTTTCTTTTTAATAACATCTGAGTTTTGACCTAAATAACAACTTATGAATGCAAAATACAATATTTTAATCACTGTTTTACTTCTAAGCATGATTTCTTATTGATCAGGTAGGGCAGGAAATTAACTACAGATGGTTTAGCAAATAAAAATGAAGCAGTCTATAACAAAAGCATCAGAGTTCAGTGATTTGTTTTGTTTTGAAAAAACCTAAATGCTATTATGAAGGCAGGTTACCTCTTAAAAAATATTTAAAATTTGTTTTAACATAACCATCTCTGGAATTTAGATAAATGACTTATAAATATATTTAAGCTAGTATTATTTTCATTTATAAGTTTCTTTGGGTTAAAAATTGCACAATTACACTAAAGTTTAATATGGTTATTTTATACTTATATATAAATTATAATACGTAGGCTATAGTATGGTTAAATTATATTACATATGCTATCTTTAAAAAACATATAAACACATATATGTATATGTATGTGCATGTGTGTGTGCGTGGGCATACATATATGGGCAATGCAAATGCAAATTCAAAATAAGAGGCTTAATTCTTCCTGTTGAAAATAAGGGAAGAGATTTCCCTCCCTTCCTTTTCCTTAAAGTATCTTAGAAATTTGTAACTTTAAGAATTTTTTCAATTCCCATGAAATGTGTCCCTTAAAAGACTAGACAGACCTTTTGTCAGCTTTCCAGCCAGGACTATCTTTCTCAAGAACCTGAAAGCCATCGTTTCAAAATGCAAACAAGCAAGGGAGATGGCTCCTTGGCTCCGAATTCCGGCCCAAGATTAGAAGCCTAACTTCAGTATATGCACTTTGTTCCAATCTGCAAAATCATACCTTGTCATAAAGATATGAGAAGTGCGTTTCTCCTCAGGATAAAACCAATTAGCTAACACAGGTATCCTTTAACACAGGTGAAGTTATGATGAACTATGCATGGAAATGTGCTGCCAAATCTTCCCTGTGAAGACTGAGCTATCACTTATCTTGAAAACATGTTTGTAATGAGTCGTATCTACTAGGTTATATAAAGGGGTGAGATTCCTAGCTCTGTCTTTGCATACTTTTAGCAGAATGCCTGTGATATGCATTGCACTCTAGTTTAAAGCCTGTTGAATAATAGAAGTGTTTTTGTTCTCTTCTGCCTTGGTGGAGAGAATGTCGGGATGGGAGATTTTGTTTTTAATTATAATTCCCCAAGATTATGCTTTCTTTTGAATTTATTTATGCCCTTTGTTATAACAAAAAATTGACTGCATTCTTATATAAAACATGAGGGGAAAAAAATCACAGGAACATTTCACTTGCTTGGTTTGGTTTCTTTGACAATTCGATATAACTATACCTTAAAATTTAAAAAAGGAAATACTATGTATCATTCTACATTAGAAATTTTTACTGTAGTTTGCATATTTATAACCTACATGAGGTGAATTATTAGAACCCTTAACTAAAAGGACTCAAGTAAGTGAAATGATTGACTCTAAGATCCACAAACATATAAAGACAAAAGGGCTTTCTGTTAAAAAACCTACTAATGGCAAACTCAGTTGTCCTTGCCACCCTTAGGGTTTGGCAGCACTAAGTTTGGAGTAGGTGATGAAGACTAACCTTGCACGGCAACTCTCTATGGAGTCTCCACCCTTCCAAGTGAAAAGGAGACTTACAATGACAAACATTACATAAAAATAATATATTTTTCATGTTCTGTTTTCAACAACTCAAGCAATCCATGGCCTTATGCTTATACCATTTTATTACCTTAACTTCAAATTCTTAATTTCTATGCTTATCTATCAAGTGAGGATGCGTAATGCTAAGCATATTAATGAAAATTCAGGCCATCAATATTGGCAAACTAAGAAATTAATAGAAATTCAATAAACTTTAATTTACCTATTTGAAAGCAGTGCCTAAATTTTCGAGTCTTATTTAAAGTACTAATCAGGGGCACCTGGGTGGTTCAGTTGGTTAAGCATATGCCTGCCTTTGGCTCAGGTTGTGATCCCAGGGTCCTGGGATCATCAAGCTGGGCTCCCTGCTCAGCAGGGAATCGGCTTCTCTCTCTGCCCCTCCCCCTCAAGTGTGTGTGCACTCTCTCTTTCTCTCAAATAAATAAAATCTTTTAAAAAAATAAAGTACTAATCAGATAAAGAAAATCATGTTAAATTCAACAGGGGAGGGTCTCATCAATTTTTCTCAGGAGTTAACACTAAAACTAGACCAGGTAAAGTATGTGTGAATGAAACATGAAACCAACTTATTTTAAGTAATTAGCAATATTTACCTTGTAGCATTTTGTTCTAACTTTTCATCAATGTCACTGAAGATCTGCTTAAATTCCAAGTCTCCAGGAAACGAATTTAACAGACAATGTAGGTCAAAAGAATTATGGGAATATTCATCTCCACAATCCATTCTGAGGAATAAGAATAAAAAACATGTCAGTTCCTCCAAAATAAAGGGAAAAAACCCTCCAGTTGTGATACTAAACCAAAAATAGAAATTTCCACTTATAGCTAAAAAGAAATATAGCACTAGAAAAACTAGGGTACTATTAAACTAGATAGAATGTTTTGTTATTTAATTTTCATGAGGTGTGACCTAATTTTCACACCTCTTTATGGTTTGAAAGCTCAACAAAACAGCACCCCTCAGAGTACTTAAGCAGCCTGCTGCTTCTCCCTGTAACCAAGAGCTCCAAAGGAAATCACAAAGTCTCCTAGACCACTGTGAACAAGGGTGGTGGCAGCAAGAATTAAACTCCTTCCCTCCACTCTTGTCAAATACTGACTGATCTGGAAATCCTAAACTCTGAATTTTAAGTGTCATCTGCTAGCCCTATTTATATGTGAAGAAGGCAAAATTTTCCTTGAGTTCCTCTATCACCCCTGTAAACCTAAATACCTATAACTGACTAATACATATGCTACTCTTCGTAGAGAGATATGCATTTTCCTACTATCAGATCATTCATTCAGTCAGTCCATATATATTCTTGAATGTTTGATATCTAAAAGGCACTGCTGTTGAAGCCGGGGATATAGTTGCAACAAGTCAAAGTCCCTGCCTTCATGGAGTTTTTATGTTTTAAGAACATATAAGCAGGTATACTTTATAAAAGATCACATGGTAAGAAATGCTATGAGCACAAGTAAAGCAGGGCAACGGGATAGACTGAAAATGATGGAGATGGGGCAGAATGTGAACCATTTTATTTAGGGATATGTTATTTTTGGACATAAAATAGTGCTTATAAAGTATGTAATGACTGATGGTATAAATGAATGAGAAATTTAAAAATTACATTGTAAAAAATATACATGGAATAAATATTAACAAGAAAAAGGCTTGGGGAATGTGCTTTTAGTTTGGATAAATACAAAATATATGAAAAATTGTCTAAAAAGTTTTGCAGAGGCTTCTATAATGAAATAGCTGAAGACAACTAAAACATTTTAATATAAAAGTCTATGGCATCACAAGGTTTGTCATTTATAAATTCAATTAATTTCAAATACAGAATAATCACAGATATGTCATTTTAAAATACCAAAATTTTCATACACTTATATCCTTTCAAAATATTTTGCAGTAAAAGGTGTAATTTCTCAAATATTTACTTATAATGTGTCATAATAAATACTAATTTGAAATCAGGCTAAAAAATAGCCAAAAACTTATAAGATAATTGGTAGTACACTGTATATCCATCAGAAGTTATACATCTTTAGGGCACCAAAACTTCAATACTTCCATACAACCAATGAGTTTGAGATCCTCTTGTCTCCCTAGCAGCTCAACTAGTTACAGCTATTATCAGAATATTTCCTTTATACTAAATCCAATGGTCAATATTACTAATAATGAATTCAGCGTCTGTATTTGCATGTTTTTGAATACTTTGGGGTAGTTCAGACGATGAGCCATTCAACAATTGTTGCAAGAAAATTTTACTTTTGTAATGAAAAAATTTGATTGGCTGAGGGTTTTGTACAAAGCTCAAACTTAACATCATCATCATAATAAAAAAAGCTCAAATTTAGTAAATACTTTGTAGCTTGCCTCTCTAATAAAACCAGTTTTATATCAATACTCTGTTCAGACTTGTCTTAATTTGTCAATACTATAAAGCCTCATTAGTTCAGATTCTACATATTCAAAACATAAGAAAATAGGTATAGGAGTCAGCTAAAATATAACAGCAAAATAGCAATATGATTTGTTATGTATCTACTATGTACAAACCAATATACATCATCTTCCTTAATCCTAATAACTCTATAAAAGTTATTATCCTCATTTATAGTGGAAGTAAGGTGGGCCCAGAGATTAACTAACATGCACATGTTCCATAGCTGCTACCTGGTGTTAAGAGTAGAATTTGAACTGGATTTATTTGGTTCTTAAATTTAAGGGTATCTGGTCTCCTGAGAAATGAATCACTTATTGCACACAAAATACAGTTTTGTAGAAATATTAACCAAAATGTTAAAATGGTTATCCCTGGATATTTAGACTACAGTTGATATTTTCTTCTTTATACTTAGTGTTTTCCTATATTTTGGCAGTAAGTACTAATTTTTACACGTTAAAAAGCAAAATTCAACCAAGTAAATTTGAAGATCTAATTGGCTTTGCTAAACCATTTATGAATCGGCAGCACCTCATCTAGCAAACAGAGAAGCACTCCCAGGAGTTGTACAAAATGGAAGGATTTTATTGAACACGGTAGGGGCATAAGAGTAATTAGTAAAAGAAAAGGATTATTCCAGACAAGGCTGTTTTCTAGAGGAAATATAAGGAGTCTTATTATGCAGATGACATTTTTCTTTAGGGGATGGAGAGGACACAGGTGACGAGACTTATTGGCACTGATGGAAAGAAAAATTTCCTGATTGACCAGTTAAGGCCACATTTCTGGTGGAAGCTGAAATTGCAATTAGATTGGGTATTAAACTCCAGTTTGGGAATTTGGGCTGAGTGACACCTTTTTGGGCCTGTGGTTTTCTTTTTTAAACATACGTAATTAGGAAAAATAGTTAAAAAAGAAATTATGCCTGCTCTCAAGGAGCTTTTAATCTTTTATTTTACATTTTCTATCTGTCTTCATTTGAAACATTTTCCAATCTTAACACTCTCTTGCCAATTCGTGTTTATCATTTCCTCTCAAAACCTAACTCAAAACTCATATAATTCCTAAATATCTCTTGACTAACTGAACATTTCACCAAACTTTTTGTATTATTTTGTGGTTTTTGTGCTTGCAAGTGCTGTTAAAAGAAATCTGTGGTTCTGTGTTATTGTGGTATTAAATATGTGTTATATCTTTCATTGAAATGAGTGCAGGAGTAAAACAATAATGGACTGAAACATGTTAAGCATTCAGATGGGGTTCAGGACATGATTTTGAAGGATATCCAATATATATAGTTGTGTGATTTTTCTGTATCTAACCTCAGTAGAGAAGTTAATCAATAAGTACAAAGAATACATTAAGGGAATGCCATTTGATAACAACAGGGTACCAGAATGATGATGGTTCAGAGCTTTCACATGATTAGCATCCATCTGTGACACTTCTGTATTTAAGATACCATTCCAAGGTGATGAAGGACAATAGAAAAGTAAAGAGGTAAAGGGGCAGCAAGTTTAAAATGCTGTGTGATAGGATAAGAGAAAACTTCATGGGCAAAATAGAATAGGATGAGGAAATTAACCAGAATGAAGAGAGATTCACAGGACCAACATGAGAAATAAATTAAAAGGACAGAGTAGACTATGGTAAGTGATGCTCAAGTTTGAATGTAAAAGTTCAAACTTGAATGACAGAAGAGAATGGCAGTGATCCCTGCAGGACTGTGGTGACAAAGCAGCACACACTGAATGAGGACAGGCACTAGTCCTCTCCCTTCCTTCCATGCACTCCCTGGGCCCACACTGTGACACAGTGCCTGGGTGTCATGAGGACAGGGAGGGAGAGAGAGAAGGAGAAGAAGAGAGAGATTGGACAGTCTTTCCTCTAAAGGGGTAGAGACAGTAAAAAAAAATAAGACAGTAGAAAAGGAGTCAATAGAAAGGGCATTGTTATTCTCTAAGTAAAAATAACTATGACCTTAAGAACAAAAAAGTGAATTATTAAGGGACTAACATAACTTGACAAATACCTCAGTAGTATTTCAGAAATGCAGAAACACCTTTAAAAATTTTAGGGGGAACAAGAGGCGGCTGTGAAGTTGTGGGTCAAGACGGAGCTTCACATTCTGCTTATGTTTCTGTACTGCTAATTATTAAACTGTTGTCACCAGGGAGGTAATCATCATTTGACATAATGAATGAAGTCTCTTATCCTAATCCATGATCAATCAAAATTGGGAGTTGAAACTTTTTAGAGTAGAGTAACTTTGTTTTTGAAATTGTCATTCCATAGTCATTTTAAATAGTCATTCTTCTGTAATGTTTCTGATCATTTTTGGTATAAGATTAAAAAAAACAGTGCTTAATATTTCAAACAAGTATTAACAGCCAATCTAATATTAATTATTGCCTTTTAAAAATGAGTAATGTTTGAAGAATTGTATCTAAAACAAATACCTATAGATCAAATTTCAGCCACAGGCAAATTTTAAGAGTTGAGTTATAAATTCTTAACAACAGTGACTATAATAAAATATGCACATATTATAAGCATGGCCAGAAACATTAAAATAAAGCAGTAAAAAAAAAGTCAAACCTCATGTGATCAAAAGAAAGCCCACAAAAGTAATTTTGGAATCTCACTTGTCTTTTAACATATTTTAAAAAGATAACTTTCTAACCTAGGGTCTCTTTTTCATTATTTAAATACATATAATGATTAGCATCCTCATTTTATCTTTTTTTCCTGTTTCTTCAATAATAAAAATCCAGAGTGCCATTTTTCTTATAACCAAATGCATGCTTTCTCATAATCATCTATATACTTTCAAAAAGTGAAAAAAGACAGAAAGACCAACCATTGGGAAAAAATCTACACTGCAAATGAGTTAGTTAAGGGGAAACATTAGGACCATGTGACTTCTCTGTGGAAAAGCCCAGAGAGGAAGGTCCCATGCCTTTTCAGACCTATGCACAACTGTGGACTTAATGTGTCCACCAGCTCTAGTTTACCTGAAATCCTACTGTTTAGCCTAAAATAAACACTTTTAATGAGCATGGCAAAGAAATGCTCTGATTAAAAATTTATGTTTCACATTTAACTAAACAAGTTTCAAAATATTCCACTATACTGAAACACATTTAACTCTAAACACCATTGAATCAAGAATCAATAGATTTGAGTTCTGATCCTAGTTCTGTTAATGTGACTTTGAGTAAGTCACTTGATCTCTCAAGAGGGACAGAGCTCACATTCCTCATTTACAAAATGAGATGGATGGATTTATTAGGCTCTGAGGTTTCTTCTAGCTATAAATTTGCTGTATTCTATAAGGAATGGTAGGAGGAGGACCTATTTCTGAAACGCTCTCCCCCCAAATCAACTTTTCCAATGGACTATTTCACTCATTAATACCATCATTCTTCCTGTATCATGCACTCAGAGCCATTTTTAATTATTTCCTTTTCCCTTTCCCAGGACTGTTACATGAAAATTGAATCGACAGCTTAGTAAGAAATAACATGTGGAAAGAGGAAATGTGAGGTAGCAAGATATTCTTTTATGGTAATAGGTAGATGCCCATACTGTTTCGCCCCCAACCCCCCAGCTTTCTAAAATATTCTAAGAAGCAGCTAGCCCATGTTTCTGGGCTCCTCTGACTTGGCATACTCTTCAGTCAACAAAAGATAAATGAAACCAACTGACTTTGGGTATTATGCCTCCACAAGGAACAGGGTGACATTAGGGAATCATACCTTCACAGACACCATGTATCCCTGACCCATTATTCTTTGTATTTTTTATATTCTTTGCATTATTTGTTGTATTGCTGGTTTGCTTTGAGTCACTGGTTTGAAAAAAAAAAAAGCAGAGTGAAAATAAATTCTGACCAGCTTTTTGTTCCCAGCCTGGCTCATTTTTACTTTTCCACCCATACCTAGTCACAAAGTAGTTCACCTGGATCATTCACAAAGTCCTACCAATATCATAAATATAACTTTACTAAAAATCAGTATCACAACTTTCCCTAAATCTTGAAACTTTTATTTAGTTCAGTGTATTCATTTATTCAGAAATGGACTAAAGGTATGGTGGCTAAATAGTAATTTTAATAATTACAGCTAACTTTTATACAGCATTTTTATGGACCATGGATTGTTCTAAGTAATTTATATGCATGAACTCTTTTAATTATTACCATAATCCTATGGGATAGATACTATTATATTCTCCACATTAAAGATGTAGAAGCTGAGGCACAGAGAGGTTTGTGAGATGCCCAAGATCACTTGCACAGGAAGTGGCAAAGCCGGGATTCCAACTGCTTCAGTGGCTATCCTTAATCCCAATGCTATAAACTGCCTCCCTGTGTAGACTTGTACTTAAAAAAAAAAAAAAATCAGTATTTTACGTCTTATATGTATTGACTTATTTACTGCCGTATGTATTTGACAGCTTTTCCTAGAACCATTATAAATTTCCTTCATTATGAAACGAATTTTCAAAAATAAATTTTTTTTTAAGGCTAGATCTTCCCCCTGTGATATTTCAAAGTCACCGGAAATTTATTTCTTTTCAACAATTACTGAAGTTGAAATTTCAATGCTTTAGCCTTTCCAAAGACTGAGAAACAACCCAAATGGATCTCAATTTGTTGATAGTCATTTAAAATACCTTATGCATTAAAGTCCTATATTAGGAAATATAGAACTTGATATTCTATTCTTTATTCTCTCAACTCTCATGTATGTATTAGGATTCCTATCACAGACTGCTATGCTTTCTATTAACAATTGCAGAAATTGATTATTTTAATTGTATGAGTGGGAATATTAATATATATCCAATAAGTAAGCATATTAACATGTTATGGCTATTAAGATCCCCTTTGTAACTCCTCTATTAGTAATTTAAATATGTGCATGTATGAGGGAGAAATTGACAGGAGCAGTCAGAATACACTATTGTAGCTTGACAAGCAAACAGAATTAATTGTCATATGTTTTACCCACCAAATCTGACGCTGCTTTCTTTATTCTTCAATGCATTTCTCTTTCTAGAAAATATTTTTATTTGATTAATTCTATAATCTTCAATATGCAATCCTAGCCATCTCTTGCTTTAATACAACAGTGAAACAAAGATAATGTGAAAACAAATTTTAATTTCCATATTCTTTTATAACTTAGCACTATATATTTCACATGATTTAAAAGTCATAAAATTATTATATATTTTTAGATTAGACCTAAAGATAGTCACAAATCATGGGGTTAAGGATTAACTAATGAATTTCCAGGCACAGTAAATACCTTATTAATTTGGAAAGTAGTACAGTAGAAAGTTTAAGTTATGGAGTACTTTAAAAAGGCAACTGTATTGCCTATCAACTAGGAATAACAACAAAACAGCTTGTAAGATGTGTTGATTACATTTTTAAGGAATTTTCTTTTAATAACTAGGTAAGAATGATTTAAACTTAGTATGCACTCTGTATCTAAATTGGTGCTTCTAAAGAATGTGGGTCTTAAAGTATGTTCCAAGGATTTAAGAATTTCTCCTAAAATGCTGTTAATAATATTAAGTTAATAGTATTAATAGTATATTATCACTAACTAGTTCTGTATCATTAATATCCCTTTCATCTGACTATAAACATGTTCATTTCTTGCTTTTTAGAAACCAACAAAACCCTCCCTAGAACCTCCTTCTATTCATAGCCCAACATCTGCAAACAGTAGTACATATTTCCTCATCTTTTATCTTCTCTCTCATTCACTTTTCAATTCAGAGCAATCTAGTTTCTGCCTCTATTTTTGCACTGAAAGTAACAAAATTTTTTTCAGTTCCTATCATACTTAATCTTTGCACTATTTGGTACGTACAGCTACTCCTTCCTTGGCGTCTCCTCTCTTGCCAATCTTCCTAAGCACTACAGTTTCCTAGTACCTTTCTTGTCCGTTACACATTTATTCACAGCCTCCTGGTAGGAGTTCCCAATTTAGGTAGCTGTCCAGCTCTAATTTCTCTTTTTTAATCTGATAGACAATGTAGGGAATTAAATTCCTAAATCCTTGACAATGTCAATTTCTATGCTAGAGGACCCAGCTTTCCTGTCAGAACTAAATATCCAAGATTAGACATCTGACCCAAACTGAACCATCAGATGCAAAGAAATTCTGAAACTTGGAATGAAGGCTGGGATGGGGAACCACTTAGTGGTATACCAACCAAGTTAAATCCAGTTAAATTCAAGAGAAGGTGCATGGATTTTTTTCCTGAGGCCCTATAATTGCCCACTTCCTTCCTAATGAGACTAAAAGTTCATATAGTTGTTTTTGGGTTTGTTTTGGTTTGATTTTGTCAGAGACACACAATAAATCTTCTCCCTGTTCCAGTGAACAAGAGCCACTGTTTTTTTTCTTTGCTTAAATTAACCAGACTAGTTTTGTGTGATATTCAGAGTTCTCTCTAGAATCTGCTTCTCATTTTAACTACTTTCCCTAAACATTCATTCAAAGCTACTGCTGCTTTTTATATAACTTAACCAGATTAGATTTTGTTTTTTTCTAAAGTATTTTAATTTTTAGAAATTCTGTTTTACTTTTATTCATTTGGATTTCGTCCTCTTCAAATCTCAAAAAAAATCTATTCCTATTAGTTCTCAGGTTGTAGTCTTCCCATAGATCCCTACTCCCCTTGCCCGACTTGGGGAAGGAAATATAGAAAGTTTTCCTCCCTTTCTCTTCCAGTTCATTTCAGGCTGGAATTCTTCTTACTCCACATGCTTTTCAGTGATTAACCTCATCCATCTATTATCTCTATGATGAAAATTTAGTCTGTAACTCTAACCTGTAACTCTCCTCCAAAACCTCAACACATAATTCCAAACATTTACTAGGCAATTCCACATTGCTGTTTCAAAGGTCCCTTGAACTCAACATGTCCAAAATTTAATCTTTTCCTTAAACTGGCTTCTCTTCCTATATTACAGGGTCACCACCTCCCTAATCTCTCTCCTTTCCTTGCTCTAATAACTTAAATCAGGTGTCAGTCAACTGTAGCAGTCTGTGTTTTCTATGGCCAGCAAACTATGAATGGTCTGTACATTTCTAAAGAGTTGTAAAATTAAAAAGAAACAAAAAGAATAAGCCACAGTGGACATGTGTAGTCCATAAATTCTAAAATATTTACTATCCGGCCCTTAAGAGAAAAAGTTTGCTGACCTTTGTCTTAAATGATCACCAAATTCTTTGACCCTTTCTCTTCCCTAATATATTAAATGGTAACCAAATGCTCTCAAATTTGACTTCTTCCTCTGTGTGCTTCCAGTGTCTTAAATCTGACATTATATCTTTCTGAAAAAAATGGAAAAACCTCCCATCTGGCCTCCAAGACTCACACCTTGTGGTTTAATAAGAAATCCATTTTGGTTATTCCTCCTTGTCTCCCTCTACCTCCCACCTTACTTTGTCCTATGAATCTCTTCCATTTGGCCATTCCTGAGTTGTATGCTTTCTAAAAATACTGTAATCAGAACTACAGCACTTTCCTGTGAGTCATTCTAATGACTTATTGAACCTGACTAGGGGGTTGTGGGAACCCTCAAATCTGTAGTCAGCTGGGCACAAGTAGACATCCCCTGGAGATGCCTTTTGAGGCTCTCATCTAACGTGGATGCAGTCTTGTGGGACTGAGCCATTAACCTGTGGGGTCTGTGCTAACTATAGGTAGTATCAGAATTGAATTAAACTGAACTGTAGGACACCGAGTTTGTATCAGACTTGCATATTAGCATTAAACTTCTTGTTTTATAAACCAAATCAGATCATTTGCTACCCTACTTAAATACCACTGAAGGTTTTCCACAATGAGTAGGACAACTCCAGGCTTTTTATCTTTGCTTTATATATATAGTTCTTCATATTTAACTATATTTTTTTACCATAACTGTCCTTGATTAACAACTTGAAATAGCGTCCTAGCTGTAATTCCCTCTATTAAGGATGTTTTCAGTAGAAAATCATATTTATGGAAGGTATTTACTTCATCGGTGTCCACAGTATTATTTATAGGCCACATATAAGTATTACATAATTTAAGATCTTTAAACAAAAAAGTTATCTACAATCGTGGCTTAAACCATTTTAAATGGTTCTTAAGAACTTAAGCCATTTTTTTAAAAAATTGTTAAGAGGTAAGAAAATATACTAGTGAAAAATCAAGGTTTAACATTTAAGCTATTGAATAAAATTTAAACGTGATACCTAAAACTCTTTCCAGTTTCCATTTACAAAAAAAGGAAATTAGATAAAAATTATCTTTAGGGACTCTTCTAATTTTAAAATTCTATTAATCATGTGATCTATTTCTCTGATATTTAATCTTCTGTTTTATTGCCTTTGCAGTATATTTTTTAATTCTATAGTTTAATAGAAGGAAAATTTGTTGTTGGTTAAAGCAAATTCTTATCAAATGACCTGAAAATCTATGTAAAAAGCAATCAGTGAAAATCAATATAGGATTTCTTCATGTTAAATCTGAAAATCCATCACTATACTTGCTTTTTACTTTATTTGCTGCTTAACATATCTCAACAGTGAACCTATCATATCAACATAGTCATCATGATCCAAGCTGCAAATAATAGAGAGTGTCAGTGTCAATTTTGCTTTCTCATACTTGCTTCCCTTCACTTCATCTGATTTTAATAATTCCTGTCAAACCACAAACAGTCCAAATTACCTTCATGACACAGAAGCTTTCAAAGTGCAGACAGAATCTCAACTTTCATTTAGCAACTACAAAAGAAAGCTGTCCAGCTGGACAAATATTATTTCCACACTTGACAATCTCTACAGTTGAGCATGCATTTTAATTTTAACTAAACCTGCCAGGAGTTTGATATGAGCTTCTTGTTTTGTGTAGATTGACTCACAGGATTATCAGACCAATGACTGTAACTGTGAGGAAAGAACCCAGCATTTTTCTACTAAAAGATAAATCATATACCAAAGCTGAAGTATCAAAATGAACATGTAAGACATAATGTGAAGGCATACATTACAGGAGGAAAACTACTTAAATTAGATGGTTTAATCACTAAATAAAGTCTAAACATACAGAATACATTTTTTTTTAATAGTAGGCTCCATTTATTAACCCAATATGAGGCCTGAACTCACGACCCTGAGATCAAGGATCATGTGCTCCACCGACTGAGCCAGACAGGCACCCCCAGAATACGTTCTTGATATAATTTTAAAAAGAAAAAGGTAGTAAGTACAAATAAAATGTAAGAAAGTTAAAATTTTATCCATGCATACCATTGAGAAACAGGTTCTAAGAATAAAAAGAGATTTTTAAATTGTTTTGGGCTGACTCAATGAATAGTCAAATTTCTAGAACAGGTCTATGTATCAAATTATTTAATAAAACTGATGTTCTTGATAAGATATTAAAAAGTCCACTCTAAACTAATCAATGTGCCCTTGTACAAAGTAAAACTTCAAAAAAAATCATAGTAAAAAGAAATAATGACACTAAGTTTGTAGAAAAGTATTAGAATAAAAGCTACAGTGTACAACTATATTAAAGACTATTATATCTCGAAGTTTATTAAATTTAAGTCTAAAAGTTTCAAATGGTAAACTATTTCTGGGAACATTTACTGTCTCAGCAAGGCCTAAATTCCTTCTATAACTATTAGAACCTCACAAAGGCCAAATGGCAAGTCTTCCCTCCAAGTGTTACACTTAACACTAATTCTGGGCTCTCCCTTCACCATAGGCCAATCCATTGACTATTACAGCACTGTTTCTCCCCCAACTCTATCCTGGACACCACAGCTGTTTCCCTTACCAGGTCCTACCCTTTTCTTCCTCTTGGTCTTTGGACTGGACAGATTAATCTACATCCATGTCTTCTGCTACAACATGTGTGTTGGAGCACCTGTTCTAACTATCCAACTCCATACTGGATAACTCTCATGGATGTTCCACAGGCACTTCAAATTCAACATGTCCCCAGACAATCTTATCATCTCCCCTCTGAAACTTCCTTCCTTTCTTGAGGTCCCTATGACAGTTAACAGCACCACTATCAACTCAGATATCCATGTCACTGAGTGGGAGTCATCTTCCACATTTCAACATTCTCTCCCTAATCTCATAGCCAAATGATCAGTTTTTTCTGTTATCTCTCATATCCATCCATTTCCTACTGCTCCTGTGTAGATTCAAAGTCCATCATCTCCTTCTACTTCATTTTCTATCCTACCACCAGAATGATCTTTTTAAAACAGAGACAGGAATCAGTGTTCATAGCAAGATTTTAAATCCACAGGACTGGGAGAAAAGTCATATTCTTAAGAGAAAGAAAAATCAGAAGAAGGAGTTAATTTGTAGAGGGAAATTTGGCAAGGAGGGGATCACCCAAACCAGGATGTGGAAGTAACTAAAATTATACCATTTTTCAAATTTTATTAACCAATTAAACGGTTTTATTTTATATATGGACCTACATAATATTCAAAAACAATTTTCAAAAATAACATTCTTTCAAAAAAAATTGTTTTAAAGATTTTATTTACTTATTCATGAGAGACAGAGAGAGAGAGAGAGAGAGAGAGAGAAAGAGAGAGGCAGAGGGAGAAGCAGGCTCCCAAGGAGCAGGGAGCCCGATGTTGGACTCGATCCCAGGACGCTGGGATCATGACCTGAGCCGAAGGCAGACGCTTAACCATCTGAGCCACCCAGGTGCCCTCTTTCAAAAAATTCTTATATCTGTGCTCATTAAAGTAAAAAGCCTGTATTATTTCAATATTAAAAATATACACGATTCATTTTCATATACTTTTTTAAAGATTTATTTATTTTAGAGAGAAAGAGCACACGTTGGGAGGAGTGGCAGAGCGGGTAGAGAGAGAGACAATCTCAAGGAGACTCGGTCCCATTAACCTGAGATCATAACCTCAGTGGAAACCAAGAATGGGATGCTTAACTGACTGAGCCACCCAGGCACCCCTCATTTTCATTATATTTCAAAGAATTTCTTAGTTGTATCTGTCACAGATATTTTTCTGAGGAAAGCATTTTTTTATGATCATATTTTTATATTTTTCCAAATTGCATTTTAAGGTTACTAAATCTTTATTTTTTTATGGTAACATTGACCTTTTTTAAAAAAAGATTTATTTATTTGAGAGAGAGAGCATGAGCGAGCAAGTGGGGGGGAGGGACAGAGGGAGAAAGAATCCTCAAGCAGTCTCCCCACAGAGTGCAGAACCCCACACGGGCTCAATCTCAGGACCCTGAGATCATGACCTAGCCAAAACCAAGAGTTGGCCACTTAACCGAGCCACCCAGGCACCCTAACGGTGAGGAAATTTTAAATTGCTAACACCTATATCATCTTCCTCAGGTGGTTAAGTTATCTGGTGAATTTATTAAGTTCACAGCAAATTTTGCTAAATGAAGAATATCCTCAATTTTAATTTTTAATAATAAAATACATTCTTAAAAGTAGTAGTTTTTGGTTTATTGTCTCCGTGCAGAGTGCCTTTTCTGGACCAATAATTAAAAAAAAAACAAAACTCAAATACCTATAAATTAAATTTCTGAAATTAAAAAAAAACCTCATCAAATATTTATGATTATTTTTTAATGTTTTGCTAAATTTAGATGCTGCAGAATTATAGGACTTCCCAGTTCAACTTTACTCTGAACTAGAATATCAATTTATACAATTTTTAAAAATATAAGCTCCATGAAAAGATTTTTCTCCTAAGTCTACATCTTTCAAAACACAATTATGGAATTCTACAACTAAATCTTGTACACCATTTGAGTTCTCATCATTTAATTTGTTGTTTCCCCTTAAATTTCATGGGGATACATTTCAAGGTCTTCCTATATGTGAGCTTTGTTTTCAATAATTCAGTTCCCTAAATGCTTCTAAAATGATTTTTCCCCCACCATTTGTTGAACACTTTCATTAAAGATTTCTAACTGATTTTGAAGAAAGTACAACAAAAAAATTAGAGGATAATTTTACAAGAGTATTTAATATTGGGCACATGGATGGCTCAGTTGGTTAAGTGTCTGCCTTTGGCTCAGCTCATGATCCCAGGGTCCTGGGATCGAGCCCCATGTTGGGCTTTCTGCTCAGTGGGGAGTCTGCTTCTCCCTCTCCCTCTGCCCTTTTCCTCTGCCTGTGCTCACTGTCTCACGCTCTTTCTCTCAAATAAATAAATAAAATCTTAAAAAAAAAGTATTTAATACCATAATAGGCACTTAAAGCCAATTTATAAAATACAGTAATTCTTCAATGTTTCAAACATTTCTAAAATCCAAAAAGAGAAAGTATATACTGCCATGCTTAAGTTCTTTGTTTTCCTCAAAAGCAGTCTAATCATAAAAAGTTAAGGCTGGTTTTATGTACGTATAAATATTTGTACTTTTTGACAAGAACATTTCCTATTTAGATTGGTAGATTTTGGAGATTTCTGGGGTGTAATTACGAATTACCATGTCATCACAACATATTTCAAGTATAATTTTCTTCATAGATTCTATTTAAAAGTTTTTATGATGTTATGCTCCATCATAACATGTTTTTAATGTCACCAAGACTAAAAAACTTTATCATGTTGCAGTTTGGAATTCAATTTATAATAGTATTCACAATAATGCTAAGTATTTCATCTTTTACAGAATGAACTTCTGAATGCTTTACTTTGATTCTGTGAATTAGACATGAAACTTGAACCATTACTGGAATTAATTCATTTTTTATTTGAAGTATCCAAGGATACTGATATAAAACTGGCATTATTAAACTGTTGATAAAGTTCTATTAATGGAGCCAATACATTAAGAGCTACTGATTCACCTTTCATATATGAACAAGAAAACTCATAACTGCAAATGAGAGAAATTTAGAACAGCTACCTGATCTAAGTAAAAAGTAAAGTTTCACAGAGTGGTACACAAATGTACCTTCTGCACCTAAGTATTACATGAGCTTTTTCAGGCACAATCTTAAAATATGACTGTGCAAAAGATGTTGATGATTCTTCAACAGATAGATGTCTTATTTTTATGTGATCAGTGATGTCATTATAGCCCCCATTTTGTGAGTTACACATTAATTCATTTCAGCAAGTCAAAAGATATTCAGTGCTCTGTGTGTGTGTTACCCAACAATAAACAAGTAGTTGTAGATGTGTAATACATGATAAAGACTTTGTAGTAATAGAGTTTAGACTGCATTCATTCTATGGCAAGACTGAACATAGGCTGGGAAATGTTGTGCAGGCCAAGGGCAAGGGCATGGGCACAGCACAAGTGGCTGACACATTAAGTGGTGAGCAGAGGTAGCAGCATCAAATAGTTCTGCCACCAGCATCACCCAAGACCTGAAAAAGTTAGCTGTACCTAAGTGCTCATGCCAGAGAGCATTCACTTTATAAACAAATACCCTCATGCTGCCCTTGAAGAAGATGTGTTAGCTATTATTACTCTGGAAAGGATCTGGAAAAAGGAAATGGGCTATTGCCAATTTAACCATATGTTAAAGTGAGAATTCTGTTTACTACACTGGCATCTCACATATGACATGATGTTAGAACGCAGAAGTACAAAACCTAAACCTAAGCTTGGTTTAATGACATGCAACTATTAAGCAATATTTCATTCAAAAATAAAAATGTGAGGAGCGCCTGGGTGGCTCAGTTAGTTAAGCATCTGCCTTTGACTCAGGTCATGATCCCAGGATCCTGGGATTGAGCCCTGCATCCAGCTCTCTCCTTAGAGGGGAGTCTGCTTTTCCCTCTTTCTCCCCCCGCACTGATGCTAGCTCACACTCCTCTCTCTCTCTCTCTCTTTCACTCAAATATTTAAAAAAATAAGAATGAAAAAAATGAAAAATCTGAGACAAACGCTAAGCCAGATGAAATACGACAAAAGGCAGAAAATGAGACTATCTTGGGCAAACTGGTTATTTATCAGAATATGTGATATTTTAAATAAAAATATAACAGATAAAATGGACTTCTGTATGCATAAAAATGATAATCTAGTTCTGTATGGCATGACGAAAAGATTTCCAGAGAGCTGTCTTATTTCATAAAAAAAAAATAAGTTGTAGATCTATACACCATAATACAGTAAAATACTTTTGAAACAAACAAACCATCCCAAATTATCAGGATGGAAAAACAACAAACTATTAGTGCTAATCTGTGGGCAGTGGAACTAAAATGGGACAGGGAAAAAGGAAATGTTCATTCTTAATAACTTCCTTTATTTATTTGAACTTATTATAATGAGCGTGTCTTAATTTTTACACAAAAAGCAAAAACAAATTTAAAAAATACAAAAAATATTATAAGACATCAACTAATTTAGTGTCAACTGAGTGGTACAAGTAACGCATGACCTAGAATCCTGCAGTGGGAAGTTCCTTCGAGGCAGATGGAGATAGAGAAGTCAAGCCATCCAGAAAAAGGAAGTGAAGGTATTCCAAAAGGTGGGAGCCCAGTGATCTTCCAAAATCCATAGCCTCACAGGCCCCACAGTTGAAGACATTTAATCTCTCACTATACGTAGGTTCAAGCCCTCTCCTATTCTGGAAATGATCCAACAACTAGTGAAGAGAGGACACAGGAAGCCTCAGACAGTAACTTGAGAAGTGAATAATGGTTTTGGCTCCTGCTTATTTCTATCCTCTTCCACAACCTAGGCTCTTACTAACTTGCTTATTACCAGTATATAATTAGGTCCCCATCTTGAGATTTCTTTGTATGTACTGGGATCCCACTCTTAAACCCCAGCCACAGCTACCTGCTTCAGGTTCCTGAACCACCACCAACAGCGGGCCCTGGTAATTAAAATGAGGAGAAAATCCCTAGAACATAAATGCAACTGTTTGGGGGAGCCAGAGCAGAAAACTCATGGATGAAAATAGTGGAGGATAAAACTAAAGACGTATGGGGCACTTGGTTGGCTCAGTTGGTACAGCATGCAACTATTCATGCAACTATTGATCTCAAGGCTGTGAGTTTGAGCATAATGTTGGGCCTAGAGCTTACTTCAAACAAACAAACCAAAAAAACTGAGGCGGTATGCAATGGCCAGACAGGTGTGCTGAGGCCCTTTTTCCTCTAGAAAGAAAATATTTGGATCTTATCCTATACAAAACAGTGAGTCAGAGTTTTTTGTTTTTGTGTTTGTTTTACTAAGGCAATACCTAACTAATGTTGTATAAATGGTTTTCAAACAGAGTGTGAAGAAGGTTTGAGATAACAGCAGTAGGACAATCAATCAGGACAGTGAATTAAACCACATGAAGGTGATGATGAATAGCAAGAGGATGAGCCACAAGAAAAGGAAAAGTGGCTTTTGAAATGACTTTCCAGAGTATACATAGCTTGGGATTATTGAATGAAGCAGGCAATTATAGTTGAGAGAAAACCAGGCAGGTATTACATGTCCCAGGCATAAACAAGCTTGGATTTTAAACCCAACTCATCAGAGAAACCAAACAGGACAACATGAAAATTATAGTCACTCTAAGAGAAAGGCAACTTGTGGATGTGTCATTAGAGGCTAGCAAACAGTAAAAGCCGAGGTGTGGGTCTTCCTGGGCAATAAAACTCAGTGGAGGAAAAGACCAATTATGACAGTGGCTAAGAAAAAAAGATGGGCATCATACAGGGCATGCTTATTGTCAGAGGCTCCAACACTCCAGCTGAAGGCTGTTAGAGATATCGTCCAGTAGGGCAAACCTCTTGGGTCCCCTCCCTCCTCAGGAGCTTTGTACTACCATTTTGCTATCGCTCAATAAACCTTGCTTTGCTACACACACACGCGCGTGCACGCATGCACACATGCACACACACACACACGTGCCTAGATATCATCCAGTGCATGTCCATGCTGGCCTTTAAGAAGCTAGCTGAGGAGTGGGTTACTAGTATGGTCCCCATAAAGTTTTTTGCTGGTTAGGGCCTAAGGTAGTGAGATGAGGCTACATGATAGTTTATATAGAAAGAGCTAATTATTACCAGGAAATTCTGAAACTTTAATCTGGATGACAGTTATGAATAGATTGTTTTTTTAAATATAGGAGGTAAATGGTGATAAGAAGGCATGACAAATGCAATTTCACACAGATGATTCTGAGTGTATTATACAAATGGAAATGTCCAGAATAGAGATGGAGGCAATATATGAGGGGAATGCATGAAGAAATATATTGCTCGTAATGTCACACTGAAATTCCAAAGACTGGGATTCAGAGAGTATCTTTCAAAATTTTTGGACTATGATCCACAGGTTAAAAAGTGCATTCTAATCTCATGCATATGTGTGCACATACCTATGTTAAAAGTTTCATGAAACATTGCTTACCCTTAATGTTTGCTTTGATGTTTCCTATTCTATTCCTTCTCTTCTTTATTTTTTAATGCACCCACAGCCTCTAAATTGATTTAAGCACGTGCATTTTGGCTTAGAGACTTTTAGATTAAAAAGAGAACCCTATGATCATTATGTAGAACCATCTGCAAAGACATGACTAATAAATCTGGAAGAGATGTTTTTTGAGAAAGGGTAAAAAAAAAAAAATTAAGGACTGGAATGGGATCACTAACAGAGGGTAGGGAGAAAGACCAAAGAAGATAAAGAAAATGGAAAACAAATAGCATCAAATTCATGTCTAGTCCAAGACTAATTGAAGCAGAATTACCCCACCCACCGTTAAAAATTCAAATACCCGGGCCTCATCCCAGGCCTAGTGAAGAGAACTCTCTAGGTGTGGGTCTTGGAATTGGCAGTTTAAAAGTTTTCCAGGGCATTCTTTTCACCAACTATTTTTATCTCAGTGCCTTTCACAAATCAGCTTTCAAAATGGTACTTACTTTCCAGGAACATGCAATCTCACTTCACACATTAGATATATTCTTGAAAAGTTGTTAAGTGAGTACTTCCCCTAAAGACTGTAATGATTAATTTCAGAATTACGTTCACCCAGAAGGAAACAAATAAGCTACTGGAGCATTCAGTCTTTAAACAAACATTCTTTATCCACTTAATTTTTCTATATTACTTATGCAAGTGGATAGCCAAATGGGCTTATAATCCTCATTATCTTTCTTCAATTTAAAAGCACATATATTTAAAAATTCGATATATTAACACATTTCATTTTGATTTTGAATTGATTTCGCTGGAATTAACTGGCTAAGTACCACAATCAAGTGGCATTTAGCAGAACTCACAGGCAGGAAAGTGCCTCAGTGAGACATTTTTCAGAAAAATACAAATACAGAAGTTTATGGTTTGGACTCAATAGCAAAGATATCCCTTTATGTGGTGAGTTCTGCTAACAAAACTTTTTGTCAATTTATTACCAACTGATAACCAAGAAGTATGAAATATGAATCTGTTCTATTCTAAGATGGAAATGATAGCTAACAACAATAAACTATAGAAGCTAACATTTATTCACTTGCCTCATATCAGGCTCTCTTCTAGATCCTCTGCATGGCTTACTCATTTCATCTTGACAGTAACCCTGTGAAGTACCATGTAGACCTAATTTCCCCAGTGGCGAAGCTGAGGTACAGAGAACTGTTTAACTTTCCTGAGGTCCCACAAAACTAGAAATAGAAGCTGAAATAGGCCTCCAGTCTCTACAGTTTGTACTCAGTGTGCTACATAGTGATTATAAGAAAGTCTCAGGCCTTGAAGAAGTTAGCTGCTTTGTGGAGAGAAAGACTTCCTACTGTTTACACTCTGGAATGTTTCCTACCCTGTTCTGTTCTGTTCTTTTCTTCCTTCCTTCCCTTCCTTTCTCAAGAGAGAGAGAGAAAGAGAATCTTAAGTAGGCTCCATGCCCTGCTGGAGCTGGAGCCTGACATGGGGCTCGATCTCACAACTGTGGGATCATGACCTGAGCCAAAATCAAGAGTTGGATGCTTAACCAACTGAGCCACCCAGGCGCCCCCTCCTCCTACTCTTTACACAATTGATTTTCAGATAACTTAGGTCTATATGGGATCCCTGCTCATATTTACTTATCAGATCTCATTATAATACTCTTTATATATGATAGGAATACCCAAAATAGCATAAAGATGAGAATTCAGTATTACACTGTAGAAAAAAATAGAAATCAGTTTTAAAAAAATTTATTCTGTATATAAGGGCAGGAGAGCATAGTGGTTTAGAACTATGCTCTCAAATGTAATGAACTAATAATCTAGGAATCTTGTTAAAAATGTAGATTTTCAGTAGGTCTGGGGTGGAGCCTGAGATTTTGCAATTCTAACAAGTTCCTAGGTAATGGGTCCCTGTGGTTCAGGGACCACATTTTGAGTAGTGAGGGTCTGGTATGCAAGCTTTGGAGTCACATTGCTGGTGTGTGACTTCCAGCTCCATTACTAACTAGTTCTGTAACCTTCTTTTGAGCCTCTACCACATCTGTAAAATAGTGAGATCATTAAAGTGTTGTTATGAGGATTACATGAAATAATCCATAGATAATATGCAGAATAGCTGCTGGCATATGGAAAGCACTCAATAAATATTAACACTTAATATTACAGAAAACTATTAAAAGCATATATTGTAAGCCATTAGAAAGTCATTTATAGAACTGACTGATATAGCAGAAACACTAAATAAAATTTCATCATTCTTTCCCAGGCAGTCACTAGAACATCACTGTACATCGATGGACATTAAATATATAAGTTAGATCCACTACCCAGCTTTATTAAATACATAAATCTGAAACTGCTCTAAATGAATTTGCATGAAGCTGGCTTGGCTTGTAATATTTAAAAAGAATATTTTGTTTCTCTGCCAGAAAGATTTTTGTATCACAGGTGTACAGTGAGTTCTAATTCATTTATTTGAATAGCTTCCTCTGAATTTAGAAACAGTCATTTTTGTTTAAAACTTTTCATTTTTATCAAATCAAAATCAGAACTAATATTAGTACGAATAATAATGTTTTTAAAAATTTGTTCGGGGTGGCTGGCTGGCTCAATTGGTGGAGCATACAACTCTTGATCTTGGGATTGTGAGTTTGAGCCCCATGTAGGGTACAGAGATTACTTAAAAATAAAATCTTAAAAAAGGGGGGGGCATTTGTTATTCTGGGGAAAAAAAAGTTGTTCAGACAAGGGCACCAGTATAGTTTAAATGGGTTTAAAGGATTTAGCCCAAACCTTCACAAACGTACACATTTTCAAACCACTACACAATGCAGCATAATTCCCTCTCATTGTTGAAGATGGGCTTCAAAAGAATATTACTTGTTGGAACTGTGATGATTTAATAATGATGTGATATGGCAGGGTCCAGTGGGTAGGAAAAGTAAAGTTAGGACTAGAAGTGAAGATAAAATTTCATAGCATCAACCCAAATGAAAACTATTAAAAATTTCTAAAATTCAACACTGCTTGAAAAATAGAGATAGAGGGAATGGAGTGGAATACACTAGAAAAGAAAGATTAATGTTTGCTCAGTCACTGATAAAAACCAGGAAAGGTAAAACCTGGTGGTTCAATCAAGAAGGAGATGAGATTTTTGTGGTATTTTAGGTTGGTCAGTATCTTTGAGTCAGCAAGAAAAGATCAATAGGTAATTTGCTTCTCTTCTATTCTTTTGTATCTCTCACAGAGGTAATGAAAAAGACAACTATGGGACAGATTCTAATATGTTTATTTTTCTAAATTAAAACCAGATTCAGCGTAGGGGCACCTGGGTGGCTCAGCTAGTTAAGCGTCTGCCTTAGACACAAGTCATGATCCCAGGGTCCTGGGATCGAGCCCCGCATCGGGCTCCCTGCTCGGTGGGGAGCCTGCGTCTCCCTCCCCCACCCCCCACTCATGCTCACTGGAGCGCACGCACGCTCTCTGTCAAATAAATAAAATCTTAAAAAAACAAAAACAAAAAAACAACCAACTAGATTCAGCATAGACATTGCAGACCTGAGCTGTGAGATCATGACAGTTAAGAAGCCGGGAAAAGAGAGGAATGTGGGTGAATAAATTACCGTTTCCCTCGTCTTTCTCCTTTGGCTCTTTCCCTGCAGAATGCTCCTGGTTGCTCCTTTAATGAGTGGTGGGGTACTAGAAAACTTTTTAACACACAACATACCATATTTTACTTCAGATTTTACTTTCTATAACAAGTTTATTTTTAAAAAAAAAAACAAGATTTTGTCCCACCCCTAGAAAATCTGCATACAAGTGTTTTATAAAAGGACTGCCACATGAAGTTTTAAGGCAGGCTACGTATACTCAAGTACATTGAATAAAGATTATTCAAATGAAATAACCATCATGCTTAACTTGTACTTTTAGTGAAAAAAATATCAAGCATGGGAATTGTGATTTTCAACATCTAGAGAGGTGATAAACAACAAGATCCAATGGTTAGGATGAGAGGGATGGGAAGAATAGACTGTAAACAACAGAATTATATCAACATCTCATGTCTTGTTACTTTGGTCTATACTAGTCTGAATCAAATTCCTGAAAAACAAAACAGAAGTTTACTAAAATGCCTGAGCTAACTTTTCCACTTATGAGGCAGGTACTACCTGTCTTTCGACAGCAGAGTAGCAAGGAATTCCACTTCATTGTGACCTATTTCTGCCTCTTAGATTTATCATATGCATTTTTTAATGACCCCAAACCAAAGGAAATGTAGAAACCTATTTCAAAAGCTGACATTAAGGTTATGACACCAACCAAAACAACAAGAGAATTTAAAGTTAAATTGACACACCATCCCCAAATGAGTCTGTTGCACTCCTAATTTAAAAAACAGTTTCTATGTGAATATAGTGATGGCATGTCAGTGTCTGCTTTGAAACTCCTGAATTTTGTCATTTGGTGTTTGTGTCACAACCTTAATATTATTTAAATATACTTTTTAATATCTATTATTTAAAAAATATCTTTGAATTGAAGATACTCCTAAAGCTTTGAAGAAGTCAACCTCAAAGCACTGCATTCCTAGCATGCCACTTTTATTAGAAGTGGTGCATAAAACATTTGCTGTTGACAAATCTAATTCATTAAAAGGTGAGATGGATGCATTTTAAAGTAACTGGCTGGCATCATTATCTGCAGCACCTTTTATAAATTATTCCTCTTTTCCCTTTTGACTGAACTTGTCACAGTTCCCTTTCAGAGTCTGAATGTTATGCCTTAGAGTCAATGCTTTCAACATGTTTAGACAAGTCATAAGTTAAACAAGCAGGGGTACTTTATTTTCTAGAAATGAGAAAAAGGAGCAGAAATACAGATTATTTCATTCGATTCATTGATTTTTAACTAAAGACAAGTAAAGTCAGTTAGTGGTGGTTTTATCCCACACAAAGGATTTAAAAATAAAACTCTACTGTTTGGGTTGAAGGCAGCATTTTAAAGAAAGGTACATAAAGAGAGAGGCTGGCAGCCCTGCTGCACTGTTGTGCAGAAGACTCAGTTTTAAATTGAATTGTGCTTCCCCTGACATGGGAGATCAGGTACATCATAAGGCTGACAGCTGGCTGGCACAGTAACTTTCTCAAGGAAAATGCTAACTGTATTTCTCTTGGAGGCCAAAGGAATAGAATTATAGAAGCCTTCAAGGAGACAGAGCAGGCAGAGAACAAATTATTCAAAATACGAAGAAAAACATTTCTTACCTAATTTTATTTCCAAAGACTCTAAGAATGAGCTGGTCTTCCAATCCCAAATAAGTGGAAAATTATTTCCTTCCAGGTGGTCAGTAGAAGAGCTGCCCTTTCTTATTATCCTCTGCTGAGGTTTTTTTTCCCCCCAACATATACAAAATACACCTATAAAATAATTAGATAAAACTTAATCACTGTCACCATGGAGAGCGTAGAGTCACATTACTTGTCTACATTGGTAGTGACATTATTATCATTAAGTTCTGATATACAGGCATGAGTCGAGAGTTGTTGGAAATGTATAAAGACATGCTAAAGTTGGGGGACCTAAGAAAAGCTTATTAACAAGATGATCCATAGGTTATAGGCACGTAACAGAGGCACCTAGGAAAATGTACATTCAAAACATCCCTTTCCTTATCACTGATTTTTCAAATGTTCCTCAATAAATGTAGATTATACAGAGTAAAGGATGGATGCAGCGCATAAAACAAGCAATGCCTTTCAATACAATTCCTTTTTTCCTGTTTAGTTACCAGTTTAGTTTCCAGAACAGTTTATTAAGACCAGTTTTTTCTCACTCCTCTGGATTATCTTGTTAAAATAGTTTCTGGTTCAGTTGACCAGTGGTTGGCGTCTGGGATTCTGTATCTCTAAGAAGCCTCTAGGTAATGCCACCAATGCTGTGGAGCCATGGACCACTCTTTCGCCAATCTATTTGTCTTTCCCTCCACCAAAGTACACTGTTGCTATTTTTGATGACTGGCCTTTTGTCTTTCCATATAATTTTAGAACCTACTGTCCAGTATTCTCCCTTCCCCACCAAAACAAGACAGTAATTTGAGACTGTGTTGATTAAATTGAGCATCTATAAAACGTTGATTTTTGCAAGCCATGTGTATGGTATATCATTCCACTTCTGAGTCCTTATTATCACACAATAATGCTTTACTATCTTCCCCATGGGATTTTCGTATATCTCTTGTTATGTTAGATGTATTCCTAGGAACTTCATATTTTCAACGTTAGTGTAAACAGTATCTCTTTGCAAAAACTTTTCATTTTTTGTTTAAATATGTATTTGTATAATTTTTGTATACTGATGTTCTTATCCAGGATATTTGCCAAACTCTTATTCTTATATTTTTTTCTTTAGTTTTACATCATACACAAATAGACTTACTTCTTTGTTCCAAAACCTATGCTTTTTATTCTTTGTTGCCTTACTAAAGGAAAAAAGTTAAACAATAAATGAATTATTTAATAGAAAAGACTATTTTGTTATCTTTAATCAGCAAAACTGATCTCTTGGTCAGGCCTCCATCGACTAGAAAACTGCTATGAAGAAGCTTCCAAATGTTTCTTTAGACATTTATTGATTGTCCTCATTCTTCTTGCCTTTCTCTGGCGGTTAAAATGCAAGCACGTAAATGTTACTAAAATCCACTATCCCAAACTGACTTCCAGTTGTTATTTCATCAAAAACAAACACCCTCATGGTCAACTTGGCCACTGTAGGAACTGAATTTGAACAAAAGGGGAAACAGGAATTTAAAGAGAGAAATGGTTCAGTTCCATCTAAGAACTAAGATGAAGATGTCAAGCTAGGATGCCATTACAGAGATACAACATGTCATCTACACTTCATAGCTGAAATCACAAGACTTCTTGGAAAACCCATAAATAATTGAAATTGCCTTTTTGATGATGATGCCAGCCTGCTCCAGGGCAAAATGCCCTTCTTGATAGCTTTCAGCCAATCAGCTTGACCAAAGGAAAAACATGAAGATTTCCTGCTTCACAAACTGTCAATGTTGTTATCATTGGTTACCTGAGGAAAGGTAAATGGCATGATGGTGGGATGGTGAAAGGGTAAAAGAAAGGGGAGGTATTAACTAAAATATAATAACCACTGTAATCATGAAAACACAACAAACTGCTTCTTTAAAAATGTGTTCATATACCACTATAAACAATAATTATAAAGACTTATAGCAATGTAGAAAATGCTTAAATGATGAAATGAAAACAGGACCCAAGAGAGCATGTACGCATTCTATTTCAACTGTTTAAAAATATGTGGACAAGGAGCCCCTAGCTGGCTCCACTGGTGAAGCATGCGACTCTTAATCTTGGGGTCCTGAGTTTGAGCCCCACATTGGCGTAGAGTTTACTTTAAAAAATTTTAAAAATATATGGACAATATTTTTGGTTAGAAAGATCAATCGGCATGCATTTCCCCCTCTCCCAGAGGCCCCCTTAAAAGATAATAAAGGTATGTGTTGGTTGGGGGAGAGGATGTAAACCATTACAATGAAGAGACTAAAAAAGTCATCACTACAAAGTGACAGATGGAAGAGCATTCACGGAAGAAATACAGCAGGAAAAGTCAAACTCTAGAATGTGTGCAGAGAGTGCTGCAATTAAAGGAATGGCCTGATATCCCTGACAGAAGTGTGGAGTAAGAAGTGAAGCTAAAATATCCTGAATCTCCCTCTCCTACCTTTTTGTACAAGCAAGAATGTACTTTGTCCTTACTTGTTCGGAGTTAAATATCTGACTGTGAGTAAGAAAAAAATAAGTAGATGGGAGAAGTGCTATGTTTGAAAGAAATGAATTAACAGCCTAGAAAACGAGGAAACGCAGTATGGGTATGGATACCCCCAAAGAAAAGCTGGCCACATTCCGGCCTTTAGCTGACTTCCAGCATACTTGAATTTTTCTTTTCTAGTATGAATGCACAGCCAAGAGCCACTGGGCATTTGAAGAAAATCTTTCTTTTTCCACATTTGAGATCAATATGAAACAAAATTTATCCCAAGAAAAACAGAGACAAAATAATTAATAGAACATGTAAATTTTCCATCACTGTTAAGAGAGTAAAGGAAAAAAAAATGCATACATGATACAAAACCAGAAGTAGGACTTCCAGCTATGGCTGAGTACAATCAGCAAATATTCTCCAAAAAGAAACTAAAGAGCCAGACAAAATTGACAAATACAATCATTTCAGTGCTCTAGAAATTGACCAAAGGGATATAAGAATTTGAGAAGCATGTTTATTTGAAAGACTGCTAATCTTTGGATAAGAACATTAGGACCCTGTGACATTCTGGTCTGGCCTCTTATCACCATCAAACACAATTCAGTCAGTACAGAGGTTCTTCCAGGGTAGGGAGGATCATTAAGACTGGAAACATCTTGGGCGCCCGGGTGGCTCAGTTGGTTAAGCATCTGTGTTCAGCTCAGGTCATGATCCCAGGGTGCTGGGATTGAGCCCCACATCAGGCTCCCTTGCTCAGCAGGGAGCCTGCTTCTCCCTCTCCCTCTGCCTGCTGCTCCCCCTGCTTGTGCTCTCTCTCTCTTTCTCTGTCAAATGAATAAATAAAATCTTTAAAAAAAAAAAAAAAGACTGGAAACATCTTTATTGTGGTCAAAGGGGGGGGGGTAACTTGAACTTTAGCGGCAGGTTATGCCCACGTTCAACAGTGTTTCAGTGGAAGTGATGATCTTAGAAATCGGCAAGCAGGGAGAGTAAACAGCTCCATTAATCCAAGGTCATGGTCGTAACTGGGGCAGATATATTCTTGGCTAAGGTTGAGAGAATATGCAATGGAGACCAGAGGGGAACAAAGCTAGTCACATATTCCTGAGGCCAAATAATCAGGTACATAGAGCAAATGTGAAAGAGCCCAGCAGAGAGCGAAAGCCAGAACACACCTGAAAACAATGTAAACTTTAAATGCATGCCTCTACCACTACAAAGATCCATGAATAGATGACAAAAGACTTACTGATTCTATGTGTTTAAACACAAGGAGTATCCAACAATCAGCTTATAATTTAAAATACACAGACTCAGGAGCAAGTCCTAGAAAGCCAAATGCAAAACTCAAAACAAAAATATTAAAAATCAAAAACAAAAACAAAAACAACCAGATTTATCAGTGCCACACATCACAAGGGAGACAGATGTCACTATACTTAGTTTAGGCAAATTCCTAAACCAAGAAACAAGCAAATGAACAAAGTAATGACAACCTTAAGGGAGGAAAAAAATCAGAATCCAGAGTTGCTATGATAGCTGATCTAAAATATCCCATTTTCAACAAATTATGAAACATGCAAAGAAATAGGGGAAACCATTTGAGTGTCCCCAAATGTTAGATTTAAACAAAGACTTCAAAGCAGTTATTATCAATATGTTCAAAGAACCAAAGGTATCTTACTTAAAGAATGAAACGAAAGTAAGACAACAATAAATAAGAGATTCTCAACAAGGAAACAGAAATTAAAAAAAAAAAATCAAATGGAAATTTTGAAGTGGAAAAGTATAATCAGAAAATTTACCAGAGATGGGGGGGCCTTGGGTGGCTCAGTCAGTTAAGCATCCAACTCTTGATTTCTGCTTAGGTCATGATCTCAGGGTCGTGGGATTAAGCCCTGTGTGGCGTCCGGCTCCAAGCTCAGTGGGGAGTCTGCTTGAGACTCTCTCCCTCTCCCTCTTCCACTCTCCCTCCCCCACTCATGCTCTCTCTCTCTAAAATAAATAAATCTTAAAAAAAAATCCACTAGAGGGAATTGACAACAGATTCAAGATAACCCGATGAAAGAATCAGTGACTCTAAAACAGATGAATAGAAATTACCCAATCTAAAGAAAAGATAAAAAAAAATGTTTTTTAAATGAACAAAGACTCCGTTGAATCACAGACCTGTACCTCTGAAACAAATAATACATTATATGTTAAAAAAAAGAAGAAGAAGATAGCAGGAAGGGAAAAATGAAGGGGGGCGAATCAGAATGGGAGACGAACCATGAGAGACGATGGACTCAGAAACAAACTGAGGGTTCTAGAGGGGAGGGGGTGGGGGGATGGGTTAGCCTGGTGATGGGTATTAAAGAGGGCACGTACTGAATGGAGTACTGGGTGTTATACTCAAACAATGAATCATGGAACACTACATCAAAAACTAATGATGTAATGTATGGTGATTAACATAATAAAATAAATAAATAAATAAATAAATAAATGAACAAGGACTTGGAGACATTTGGGACAATCAAGACCATATCAAGGAACATGTAATGAGGGGCTCCTGGGTGACTCAGCAAGTGTCTGCCTTTGGCTCAGGTCATGATCCAGGGTCCTGGGATTAAGCCCCGCTTTGGGCTCCCTGCTGAGCAGGGAGCCTGCTTCTCCCTCTCCTCCCTGCTCCTGCTCTCTGTCCCTACCTCCATCTGTCTCTCTCTCTCTCAAATAAATAAACAAAATATTAAAAAAAAAAAAAAAACATGTAATGAGTATCCCAGGAGTCAAGACAGAGGGATAGAAAAAATACATAAAGTAATAAAGGACACAAACATACCAATTTAATGAAAAATATTAATCTACTTATCAAAGAAATTCGACAGACTCAAAGTAGGACAAATATAAAGAGATTAATACCTAGATATAGCATAATCAAACTACTGAATTACAAAGACAAACAGAAAATCTTTGAAGCAGCAAGACAAAACTAATTCATCACATATAAATAAGCATCAATGAAACGATGGAGGCCAGAAGTCAGTCACTGAAGAAATTCAAAGGGCCAGAAAAAAAATTGGCCACTATATATTCTCTATCAAGAATAACTATCCTTTAAATTGAAGACAAAATAAAGCCATCACTTTTAAAGCTGAAGATGAAATAAAGACTGAGACTTTGTTGCTCGCAGACCTGTCTTAAATACTAAAGGAAATCTTTCAGCTTAAAGAAAATGACACCACATATTAATTTAAGTGCAGAGTAGAAAATAGGTCCAGAATTGGTAAATATGTGGGTTAATATAAAAGATCACTGGTAGCTCAGTTGGTAGAGCATGTGACTCTTGATCTCAGGGTTGTGAGTTCGAGCCTCACATTGGACACAGTGTTACCAAAAAAACAAACAAATCCACAATACTAAAAATTTTATATTTGTTTTCATTGATTGCATAAAAAAATAATTATAACAATATATTGTTTAGTTTATAACACATAATATGTTAATACATATGGCAATAATAGCAGACAAGATGAGGAAGGAAGAGAACTATATTGGAATAAAGTTTTTATAATTTTTCAAAATTAACTTGTATAAACTGGTTGGTATTAAGTTCGTTGTGAAAAATTAAGATGTAGATTTTATTGGCTAGAGCAAACTAGAAGAAATTAATTAAAATGTAAAGTTACCCTAAAAATAAAAATATGCATATGTTAAAAATATTTAATACAAAAGAAGGCAGCCAAGGTAGAAGAAATTAAAAAGACCGAAGCCACTACCAAAAAAACCTATTAGAAGTAATAAATGAATTCAGTAAAGTTGCAGGTTACAACTTTAATACCCAGAAATCAGCTGCATTTGTATATACTACTAATGAAGTAGCAGAAATAAAATTTGGTTAAACATACCCATTACATTTACATTCCATTTACAATTCTACCAAAAATCCAAAAACAAAACAAAGCAAAAAACCCCAAACAAACCAAAACATAGGAATAAACTTAACCAAGGAGGTGAAAGACCTGCACTCTGAAAATTATAAAACACTGATGAAGAAAGAAATTGAAGAATGACACAAATAAAAAGATATCCCATGCTCATGGATTGGAAGAATATTGTTAAAATGTCCATACTTTTCAAAACAATCTACAGATTTAATGCACACCCTATCAAAATATTAACAGCATTTTTCACAGAACTAGAACAAATAATACTAAAATTTGTATGGAACCACAAAAGACTCTGAGTAGCCAAAGCAATCTTGAGAAAGAAGAACAAAACTGGAGATATCACAATTCCAGATTTCAAGATATACTACAAAGCCATAATCAAAACAGTACAGTACTAGCACAAAAATAGACACATAAATTAATAGAACAGAATAGAGAGCCCAGAAATATACCCACAATTATATGGCCAATTAATCTATGGCAAAGGAGGCAAGAATATACAATGGAGAAAAGACAGTCTCTTCAATAAATGGTGTTGGGAAAACTGGACAGCGACATGCAAAAGAATGAAACTGGACCACTTTCTGACACCACACACAAAAATAAAATCCAAATGGATTAAAGACTAAATGTGAGACATGCAACCATAAAACTTGTAAAAGGAAACATAGGCAGTAATTTCTCTGACATTGGCAATAGCAACATTTTTCTGGCTATGTCTCCTAAGGCAAGGGAAACAAAAGCAAAATTAAACTATTGGGACTACATCAAAATAAAAAGCTTTTGCACGGTGAAAGAAAACATCAACAAAACAAAAAGGAAACCTATTGGATGAGAGAAGACATTTGCAAATGATATATCTGATAAAGGATTAATATCCAAAATATGTAAAGAATTCATATAACTCAGCACCAAAAAAGCCAAATAATCCAATTAAAAATGGGCAGAAAGTTCTGAAAAGATATTTTTCCAAAGACATACAGATGGCTAACAGACACATGAAAAGATGCTCAACATTATTCACCATCAGGGATGTGCAAATCAAAAACCACAAAATCATAATGAGGTATCACTGTACATCTGTCAGGATGGCTAAAATCAAAAAGACAAGAAATAACAAGGATTGGAAAAGATAGGGAGAAAAAGTAATCTTGTACATTGTTGGTGGGAATGTAAACTGATATAGCCACTGTGGGAAACAGTATGGAGGTTCCTCAAAAAACTTAAAATAGAAATACAATATGATCCAATAACTCCACTCCTGGGTATTTATCCAAAGAAAATGAAAACACTAATTTGAAAAGATATGTGCACCCCTGTGTTTACTGCATCATTATTTATAATAGCCAAGATAAGGAAGCAGCCCAAGTGTCCACTGATAGATGAATGGATAAAGAAAATATGGTATGTACATACACATACACACACACACACACACACACACACACACACACACACACACACACTGGAACATCACTTAGTCATAAAAAAGGATGAGACCTTGCTGTTTGCGACATCAATGGACCTATTATGCTAAGTAAAATAAGTCAGACGGAGAAAGTCAAACGCCATATGATTTCAGTTATATGTGCAATCCAAAAACCCAAATGAATGGAGAAACAATAACAAAAGATGAATAGAAAATATCTATAAATACAGAGAACAAAATGATGGCTGCCAGAGAGGAGGGGGTGGAGGGATGGGCAAAATGGGTGGAGGGGAGTGGGAGACACAGGCTTCCAGTTATAGGTAAGTCAGGGGAATAAAAGGTACAGCATAAAAAATATAGTCAATGGTACTGTAACAGCACTGCATGGTGACAGACGGTAACTACACTTGTAGGGGAGCATAAAATAATGTACAGATTTGTCAAATCACTATGTTGTACACCTGACACTAGCACTGTGTATTAATTATACCCCATTTCAAAATAAAATAAAACGAGCTACAGGGTGCCAGGGTGGATTAGTTCACTGAGCACCCAACTCTTGGATTCAGCTCAGGTCGTGATCTCAGGATCCTGGGATTGAGCCCTGCATTCAGCTCTGCTCCAGCCTAGAGTCTGCCTACAATTCCCTCCCTTTCCCTCTGCCTCTCCCCCCAGCACTCACACACTCGCTCTTGCCCTCTCTCTCTAAAATAAATAAATATATCTTTAAAAAATAAGCCTCAAAGAAAAAAGACAGAAATCATATTAAAAATACAGCAAAATGGAAAATGTAAACCCAACCATACTAATAAGTACATTAAATGTGAAGGGTCTGAAAACCTCAATCAAAAGGCAGAAATTGTCAAAGTAAGGGGCCCCCAGCTGGTTCGGTCGGTAGAGCATGTGACTCTTGATCTCAGAGTTGTGAGTTTGAGCCCTATGTTGGATGTAGACATTACTAAAAAATAAAAATCTTTAAAAAAAAATTAAAATTAGGGCGCCTGGGTGGCTCAGTCAGTTAAGTGTCTGCCTTCAGCTCAGGTCATGATCCCAGGGTCCTGGGATCAAGGCCTGCATCCGGCTCCCTGCTCAGTAGGGAGTCTGCTTCTCCCTCTACCCCTCACCCCTGCTTGTGCACTCTCTCTCTCATACTCTCTCATGCTCTCTCTCTCAAATAAATACCTTAAAAAATTAAAATAAAAAAAAGAAATTATCAAAGTAGATAAAAAAGCAAGATCCTACTATGTGTCATCTAAAAAGATGTACCTTACATTCAAAGACAAAAAATAGATTCAAAGTAAAAGGGTCGTAAAAGGTATGCCATGCAAATAGTAACCATAATACAGCTGGAGTTACTGCACTAATATTAAACAAAATAGGCTTTAAAAAATAGTATCTGAGGGGCACCTGGCTGGCTCAGTTGGTAAAACATGCAACTCTTGATTTCAGGGTCATGAATTTGAGCCCCACGTTGGACCTGGAGCCAAATAATACTTGAGAAAAATGGGATATTTCAAAATGATCAAAGGTACATCAGAAAAAATAATGCTTATAAATGTATATGCAACCTAAAACAAAGCACCAAAATCAGTGGAGCAAAAAGTGACAACTGAAAAAAGAAATAAACCATTTAACAAGTAGAGTTGGATATTTGAATAGTCTCATAGCAAAAACTAATAGAACAGAAAATCAGCAAGAGTATTAGAAAATATTGTTCACCTACTCAACATAACTCTCATATGATGGCACAATACACATTTTTTTTCAAATGCCAAAAAATATTTTCTAAAACAGACCATATACGAGGTCATAAAACAAGTCTCAGCTAATTTTAAGTAAGATCATAAAAAGTATGTTCTATGAGTAGAAGAGAATGAGAAATCAATAATGGAAGAAATCTTGGAAAATCCTCAATATTTGGAAGTTAGAGAATATACTTCTAAATAAGTCAAAAAAGAAATCACAAGGGATTCAAAAAAATGTTTATACTGAATGATAGTCAAAACACAACATGTCACGTTTTATGGTATACATAGAAAACAGTGTGTAGGGCATTCTGGCGCTGAGCAGAGAGGTGGCGGGGGTGGCCAGACAGCTAGCCAGGTCAACGAGTGGAGCTGAGAGGGGTGCAGCCTGTTTCCCCCCTACCCCATCCCCCTCCCTCTCCAGCGTGAGCCCCACCCCTCCGCCGGCCAGGCCCACTTGGCAGAACTATCCCCTGTGGCACAAACCCAGGGTGGCCCCAGGCACCTCAGCAGACCCCCCCCACCACCACCAGGGGCAGCCAGAGCTCCAAGGCTCCAAGGGGCGACATGACCCCAAGGAGGACACCAAGGAGGAAGAAGGCACTTCCCAGGTAAGGCCAAAGGACAGGAGAATGGCCAGATGAAAACCATGCAGACTTATACCCCTAGGGTGAAGGGTAGTCACCCCCTGTGAACGGAGGCAGCCGGGGCCACTGGCGATGCCATCGAGCAAGTACCCCCTAGCCAGGGTACTGCAGTCAAGAGGGATGCCCCCACCAAGAAGACCCCCAAGAAGAAAAATAAATTCTCTTTCAAGAAGCCTTTCAAATTGGGTGGTCTGTCCTTCAGGAGAAATTGGAAGGAGAGTGGGGGTGATTCATCTGCTTCCTCACCCACAGAGGAAGAGCAGGCACAGGGGGAGACTGGTGCCTGCAGCGAGGAAGGCACAGCCCAGGAATGGAGGGCTGTTAACCCCCCTGGAGAGCCAGGAGCCCCAGGCCAAGGGGGTAGAGGCTAGTGCTGCCTCCAAGGGAGGGGACACAGAAGAGGCAGGGTCCCAGGCTGCAGAGCTGTCCACTCCTTCCGGGCAGAAGAGTGGCCCTACACCTGCCAGGGAGCAGAATGAGTACTGGGTGAGGGCAAGTAGGTGATCTCTAAGCTGCAAAGACTATGCTGTCCTTGTGAGGTCACTGCCTGCACCTGGTGCCCTGGCTGCCTTCCTGTGCCCAGAAAGGAAGGGGTTGTTGCCCCCTCCCAGCCATGTTCCCTCTCTTTTTCCCTCCTGTGGATTCTCCCATCATTCATCTGACCTTCCTGTTAAGGTCAGTTAAAGATGGTCCCTTGCAGTTTCCAAAGTTAGATTAGTAATGTGAAATGCTCCCACCCCTGGCCCTATCTCTCCTGTCCCTACCCCTGCAGAAAGCAATCACTGGTTTTCTTCCCCAATTCTTTTCCAAGTAGGTTTTGTTTACTCTACTCCCCAAATCCCTGAGCCAAAATGTGGGGTGCCTACATTCCCAAACCCTGAGTGTCCAGCCTTCCCCCCCCTGTTGAGTTTTTAGTCTCTTGTGCTATGTCTAATGGCACCTGGGCTGGGGAGGACACTGCCCCCATCTACATTTTTATAAATGTCTTACTCAAGTTTAAACCTCCAAAAAACAAAAAACAAAAAAAAGCAGTGTAGAAAGGCAACACAGAAGATTAGAGCAGAAATAAAACAGAAAAGAAAAAAGCAATAGATAAAATAAACTCAAAAGTTGGTTCTTTGAAAAGATCAACAAAACTGCCAACTGTTACCAAGACTGATCAAGAATTAAAACAACAACAACAACAAAAACAGGGGTGCCTGGGTAGCTCAGTCAGTTAAGCAACTGACTCTTGATCTCTGCACAGGTCATGACCTCAGGGTTGTGAGATCATCAAGCCCCATGCAGGCTCCACACTCAGCGGGGAGTCTGCTTAAAGATTCTCTCCCTCTCCCTCTTTCCCTCCCTCCACTCATGCAGACTCTCTCTCTTTCTTTCTAAAATAAATAAATCGTTTTAAACAAAGAAAAAAGATACAAATTACCAAAACAGCAAATGAAAACTATGTCACTAATGACCTACAGAAATCAAAAGGATTGTGAGACAACAAATGAACAACTTTATGCTAACAAATTAGATACACAGATGAAATAGACACATTCTTAGAAAGACATAAATGACCAAACTGACTTAAGTAATGTAAAAATTGAATAGACCTAAAACAAGTAAAGACAATGAAAAATCTCCCCACAAGGAAGAGCAAAGTCCCAAAGGCTTCAATGGTAAATTCTATGAAATAAAAAACATGAAATAATACCTACATTTCACAGACTCTTTCAGAAAACAAAGGAAAGAAATCTTCCTCATTCTATAATGGCAGTATTACCCTAACAAAGCCAAACAGATACATCACAAGAAAATAAAACTGCAGACTAAAACCTATATTAGAAAAGATCTAAAATCAATACCCTAACACTTAACCTTCAGAAAATAGAAAAAGAGCAAGCTAAACACAAAGCAAGCAGAAGGAAACAATAAAGATTAGATTTAAAGTACATAAAAAGAGAAGAGAAAAACAACGGAGAAAAATCAAGGAAACTAACGTTGAGTCTTTGAAAAGGTGAACAACGTTAACAAACCTTTAGCTAAACTGACTCCCTACCCCAAAAAGAGGGATGACTCAAATTATTAAAATTAGGAATGAAAGTGGGGACATTACCGACATTAGAGAAATAAAGAGATTATAAGAGGATACTATAAACTGTGTATCATCAAATTATATAATCTAGACAAAACAGACAAACTCCTAGAAAGACACCAAGTACTGCAATGACTGAAAATTAAAAAAAAAAAAAATGCATAGACCTATAACAAACAGAATGAAAATAATCAGAAATCTTACCAAAAAGAGAAGCCCAGGGCCAGGTGGCTTCATTGGTGAATTCTACCAAATATTTAAAGAAGAATTAAGATCCTTCACAAATTCTTCCAAAAAACAGAAAAGGAGAGAACACTTCCCAACTCATTCTCTCAGGCAAGTATTACCCTGATACCAAAACCAGACAAAAACATTACAAGGAAAGAAAACTATAAACCAATAGCCCTTATGAATTTAAAGGCAAAAATACTCAACAAAATAGAACCAACTGAATCCAACAACATGTGTATAGAATTATACACCATGACTAAGTAGGATTCATCACAGGAATATAAGGTTGAATCAACACAAGGAAGTCAATCAGTGTAATACACTTTATTAATAGAATAAAGAACAAAAACCACATGATGTTCGGAATAGGTGCAGAGAAGAATGTGTCAAAATCCAATACCCTTTCATGGTGAGAAATAATCAACAAACCTGGGAATAGAACCCACAGCCGACCTCATACTTAATGGTAAAAGGCTAAAAGCTTTGCCCTTAACATCAGGAACAAGACAAGAAGGTCCATTTTTAACTCTTCTATTCAACACTGTACTGGAAGTTCTAGTCAGGGCAATTTAGCAAGAAAAGTAAATAAAAGGCATCCAGATTTGAAGGGAAGAAATAAAACTATCTTCACTTATAGATGACATGATCTCCATGATCTCATATGTAGAAAACTCTAAGGAATTCTTAAAAAAAAAAAAATCCAAAGTATTGGAGCTAACAAATACATTCAACAAAATTTGTAAGACATCAGACTAATAAAACTCAATTGTATTTCTATATGTTAGCACTGAGGTGAAATGAAATTGAAAAAGTTAGGAAAACAATTCCATTTACAACAGCATCAAGTAGAATAAAATACTTTGGAAAATTTTAACAAAAGGGGTGCAAGACATTCATTTCAAAGTATAAAACCTCATTTCAAAAAACTGACTTAGACCTAAATAAATGAAAAGTCCATGTCTTATGGACTGAAAGATATAACATTGTATCTGTACATTAATTTGGGATGTAAACCTCCCAAATTAATGTACAGAATGAATGCAATCCCTATCAAAATATCAGCTGCTTATTTTGCAGAAATTAAGAAAATGGTCTTAAAATTCATATGGAAATGCAAGAGACCCAGAATAGTAAAAACAATCTTGAAAAAGAACAAAAAGAACTCACATTTCCCATTTTTCCAAGCTTACCACAGAGCTTCAGTAATCAAGACTGTGTGATAGGATAGGCTTAAGGATAGACATATAATCAATGGAATAGAATTTATAGTACAGTAATAAACCCATACATGTCCAGTTGATTTTTGATGAGAATTTCAAGAAAATTCAATAGGGAAAGGTAAATCTTTTCAAGAAATGTTGGTGAGACAACTGAATACCAACATGCAAAAGAACTATGAGACTCCTCTATCACAAGATACACAAAAATTAACTCAAAATTGATCAAACACCTAAATATAAGAACTGAAGTATAGAAAAATTTTAAAAGAAATCACTGGTAAAACTTAGTAGGTTGGGCAATGGTTTTGTAAAACACCAAATGCAGAATCAACAAAAGAAAAAAAACGGGTATACTGGATTTCAAAAAAATTAAAAATCTGTGCTTCAAAGCACACCATCAATAAAGAGAAACAACAATCTACAGAATGGGAGAAAATGTTTGTGAATCAAATATCTGATAAGGGAATAGTATCCCAGAATCTATAAAGAACTATTACAGCTCAACAATAAAATGACAGGTAATTCAATTTAAAAATGGCAAAGGATTTGAATAGACATTTCTCCAAGGATATACAAATGGCCAACAAGTAAGTTAAATGATGCTCACCGTTATTAGATAAATGCAAATTGAGACCACAAAAGATACCACTTCATAAGTCACTAGAATGGCTATAATCAAAAGACAGACAATAACAAGTTTTGGGGAAGATGAGGAGAAACCACTCGCAGAATCTGCTAGTGGGAAGGTAAACATCTCTCCCTCATCCTGTCAGTGGGAATATTTCCTTAATAGCACTTTGCATCTTGTCATTATTTTTGTAGTATCTCCCACTAGGCCAAAAGCACATGAAAACAGGTTTTAGGTCTCTTTACTTCACTTAAGCATACTAGTTAGGGCACCAGTCATTCTGTGCTATCTGTAATCACTGATTTGCTTACAACTCTCAACCCACTAAACTGAATTTTTTCAAGATTTTATTTGTTTGAGAGAGAGCGAGCATGCGTGTGCATGCATGAGTGCAGGGAGGGACAGAGGGAGAGAATCTTTAAGCCAAATACCCACCGGGTGGGGGGGTGCACTGGATCCCATGACCAGTGAGATCATGGCCTGAGCCGAAGCCAAGAGTCTGACGCTTAACCGAGTTAGGCACCCAGAAGCCCTTAAACTGAATCTTCATAAGATCAGACTGTGCCTTAATTTTTGCATCTTAGTACCTAGTCAAGTGGTTGACAAAGAGGAAGCACAAAGGAAAAGTTAAAGTGATGTCAAAGTGTGGTACACAGATTTTTGATGGAGTCCGAGTATTCTTACATGGGGTTCAAAAGTTCAAAACTATTTTCATAATAATAAGACATAGGCTATTCACTAGGTTTGACGTTTGTACTGATAGTGCAAAAGCAATAATGCCCAGACCCAGACTGCAGTCTCCAAACTGTATTAGTTCTATCAGTTTTCTATTGCTGCTGTAATTACTTCCCACAAATTTGCTGCCACAAAACCACAGAAATATATTATCTTACAGTTCTCTAGGTTAGAAGTCTTAAAATGGGTCTCACCAGGCTAAAAGGAAATGGTGAGGAGAGTTGCATTCCTTTGGGGAAGCTCTAAAGAGGATGAATTGTTTCATTGCATTTTGTAGCTTTTAGAAGCTGCTCTCATTCCTTGGCTCATGGCCCACTTTCCTCATTTTCTATTTAGCTCTGTGGGTTGAGTCCTTTTCATAATGGATTACTCTGAATTCCTCTTCAGCCACCTTCTTCCACTTTTCAGAATCATTGTGATTACACTGGACCAATTTGGATAATCCAGGATAATCTCACTATTTTAAGGTAAACTGATTAGCAACTTTAATTCCTCTTTGTGCTATAACCTAAAATAGTCACAGGTTCCAGGAATCAGGATGTAGCCATCTGGGAGAGGGGGGACATTATCCTGCTTACTACTGTAGTCATATTTTTTCACCACCACACAGTTACAATAAAAAGTAAAGCCAGGTCTACTTAACAATGTCTTCGATGAGGCAATAAAAATTAGTAATGTTATTAGTTCAACCTCTGAGTACACCACACATTTTTTCAAAATTAAACAAATTGAGCTCTCACTTCAAGGAAAACTTTAGACAGCATTTGTTGTCAATGATAAAATTAGAGTTTTCAAAGCAAAAATAAGAATTTTGGAAAATTCACATATTGTCAGATGGACAGCTTCCCAATATTTTTAAATTTTCCTGATGAGACTGCTGATAATGTTAACAAATAGGATTTTTTGATAACATATAATGAAATGTATTAAAATTTGGAAGATCAGCTTACCTCAATGAATCAATATTTCCACATGGCCGATGCATTATATAACAAAATCACATGAATGTAAAAGAGTCACTGCAAGTGCAAGATGGACCAAGGATATTTTAAAGTTACAGATTACAAAAAGTTCACTGACACGGTTTCAGATATCACATTGCAATTAAACTTTAAAAAACTACCACTTAGTAAGTTTGGGTATAGGATCAAAGAAAAACATTCACAATTATCTGAAAAGGCCACTAAAATACTCCTTTCTTTTCCAACTGTATGTCTGTATAAGGTTGGCTTTTGTTCACTTACTTCAACCCAAAACCACATATCACAACAGTGTGAATAGAGAAGCAGATCTGAGAATTCAGCTCTCATCTTTAAGCCAGACATTAAAGACACTGCAAAACATGAAATGATGTCACTCTTCCACAAAAACTTTCTTTGGGAAAATATAATCATTTTTTAAAAATGCTCTATATGTTAACACATAGGCTTTATTACTGAATTAACTACTTCTTAAAAAGTTAATTTTAATTTATAATATAATAAATATAAGTAGATAGAATTACATACATAAAAACTCTTTGAGGTCAACAGTAATTTTTAAGAGTGTAAAGGATTCCTAAACTAAAAGTTTGAGAACTGCTGAGGAAGATAAATAAGAAAGTCCCAGAAAGATCATAATCAGATAAAAGTTTATCAAAGGAATAAGCTTAGGCAGCCTCACTGATCCCGGGGTAGAGAAGGTAATGTAAGAACAGGGCATGGAAGAAGGGCTCCATTTACAGAGAACCCCACTCCCAAACTCTTAACCAGTCAATTCTGTGATTAGCAGAGGGAGTTCACCCTTGAGGAGTTAAATAGCCCACATGCATTTTTGAGAGCAGTTATGAATATATGCTAGAAAATGAAATAATTGATTCTTTACAAAATTATAAAGGAATAAATTATCATGTGGATTATACAACAAACTTGCATTTAAAAAATATTATTTAGTGAGCTGAAGTCCAAAAAAGCAAGGAACATGGGTAAAGAATGTCATGACAATGAAGCACAGAATATTCACTGGTATTAGTAAAAATTAAGATTTTGTCAGTAGAATGCTCCTCAAAATAGCCCCTATCACTCCTCAGTTTAAATCAGGTACACTCCAGACTTACACTGCTGGATTAGCTGTGTTGCCCAAAGGGAAAATGGAAAGTGATTTCAGGTAATGTGGCATGGCTGCTAACTGCTAGGAACAACTTCATCTGTACAATCTCTCTGAATGGTCAGAGTCAGAGAAGAGCCTTTCCAGTAAATCTTAGCAAACAAATAATGTCAGTGACAGAAAAGGATGGCCATATTAACCAACTAGAAAATAGAGTAATTATGTCCACTAAAAGGAACAAACAATAAGTCTTTTCTTGGAAGTATGATGAAAAAGAGCCCTAAATTTATATTCTTAAGACCTAACTTTTGGCTCAAGCCACATATTTCCTGAGTTATCTGGGCAAGTTAAACTACCTCTTTAGTATTCATTTCCTTATGTAAGATACGAAAGTTAGTCTAAATCTCTTGCTTTAAAATTCGACTCTAATGGACAGTAACAAACACATTTTATATCCAAATCCTAAGGTCACGTACATCTAAAATAAAAATGCAGGCTAGTACTCACTTGATGGATTATAACCTGCCATTTGAAAAGCATTGAATTGATTGATGCCTACAATTGCTTATTAAGAACAACAGAAGAGGGTAGGGGTGACCTACAAAAGTTTAATATCATGATCTTTTTAACCACAGAAGTATCTTTTGGAGGAAGAAAAATGGATATTCATGTTCAAACTATGGATATTAACATTACTCAGGTTTTGGGGATTGTTATATTTATTGACTACCTGAATTTAGAAATTTAAACAGCATATTGTTTAACTACCTAATGTTAAAATACCAGTTGCTTAGGTAATGTTTTATTTCCAATTGTTACTTGGAACTTTTGATTCCTTAGCTGCCCTCTGGCTAACAAAAGTATACTATAAAATATCAGAAGTTGTTCATCTAAGAACATGTGCCTCAAATGTTAATAACGTCACTGTCTGGCTGGGATTGTACCTTTCTTAAGAGGTTGGGGCAGGCAGTAAAAGTCAAGAGCTGAAATTTAAACAAACTTGTAAATTATAGCATGTGACAACTATCAGTTATTTTTACAAATAGCGAACATTATATTGAGCACTGTGGGAACGGGATTCCTCTAACGGATGACACTGGAACATATACTCCCCATTGGCCCGCTAAAGCTTTCTCTGAATAGTGCAGCAGTTTGACATTCTTCTCACTTTCTTTCCTTCTCCCTTTCTCCTTTTCTTCTCTTCTTCACAGGTTGTCTGACCTGCATTGAGGCCTGAAGGCACTTCTCTCCTACTCTTGCTCCCTTTCCTTTATCCTTCATAGGCCTTTTCCCTAATAAGCCTCTAGCACATCTAATCCCCTCTTAGCATCTGCTTCTCTGGGAATTTGAGTCAACAAAGAAAACGCTTACAAGTCCAGCCACCATATTAAACTGTATGCATCATTATTTAATCTTCACACAAGGCTTATGAACACATTATTACTATTTCCATTTTACCAATAAGGAAACAAACATGCTCTGCAGAAAAGTAACATTCCCAGAGTCACACAACCAGTGACAGACCTGGGATTTGAACTGTTTGACTTCACAGTTGGAGCCCCAGACTTTATTTTGCTTCATTTTTTTGAGTAGGCTCCATACCCTGTGGGGAATCCAACATAGGGCTTGAAATCACGACCCTAAGATCAAGTTCTGAGCTGAAATCAAGAGTCAGACGCTTAACCAACTGAGCCACCCAGGTGTCCCCCACCTTACTTTAAAGCAATTAGATTATATTAAGCCACAACAAAACTAGAAAAATGCCTAACATTTTTCTGACGCCTGTGTGCTTTCACACACTATCACACTTAATCCTAATAAATTTGTAAAGTTGGTATTACCACTGACAGATGAACAAATTTGGGCTCAAATGTAATTCCTTCCAGATCATATGTAATAAGCTCATGAATTTGAGCTCATATGCAGGTCTTCTTTGAATTCAGTTGCTTTATGTTATACTGCTTTCCTTAATTAATCAAAATGACAATGTCTTTTGTCTGTTTACTTTTAATTAATTTTCCTGACAATATTATTCAGCAAGGAATCCACCAAATGATTTAAACAGCTATGTATGTTTCATATACATACATATTATAGATACACTACTAGCAACTTAATTTCCTGAGCCACCTCTCCCTTATCTACTTGTACTTTAACCAAAATTTCGAGGGAAATAGCTGGAGCACTGTTTCAAAAACCTGTCTCCAGTAACATATCAGCAGTTGAGGCTGGAAGGCAGTGTTCTTTTCACACCTCCAGAGGCTTTTTAATATTACTATGATGATTTTTACCTTTTTTTTTAATCTCTTGATTCAACTGCAGCCTTTTGATTGCACCACTTTCCTTAACCAGAGTCACCTGATGAGGTGAGTCAGAAGTCCGCAGAATCATCACTTCTAATGATTACTTCCTGGTTGTTTCCCAGCCTCTAAAAAGACATAGCCTACCAGTAGTGTGCAGTATGTCAGTCAGAGCCGGATGTCGAAGTAACTCAGCAGTGTATTTAAATACTGAAAGGCAGGTGGGGTGTTTGTATTTTGTTTGTTTTGGTGGTGTTGTTTGTTTTGTTTTTCTGTACATAAGGCATATGGAAGATTTTCCAGAAGGAGTACTACTGGGGATCTTGGCACAAGCAGGTCAGGAAGAGGAGACCCATGACTGACCCCATCATGAAGGTCCTGGAGTCACTCGTGGGAGGAGAGAGCCAAGTGTCCCTTACCCAATCCATTGTGTGACTTCAAATGGGGAAAGTGGTGCCCAGAAAGGAGCAGGTGGTTCCTTACAATCACAGAAAGGGGCAGGAGCCATGGAGAAAGCAAGAAGACCTCACAGCCTAAGAGAATCCCCACCCCCAGCCAAACCAAAGCCCCCTAGTACCATCTCAGCTAGGTGCCAGTGCCCAGCCCCCACCCTATCAGAACAAGGTGTTTATAAACCAATCCCCACGCCATCGATGTGAATCCATGTCCTCTCGGGGTGGAGCCCCAGAAATAGGAAGCTAGATGGCCCCTCAGGGTCCTCTCCCATCTTTGACTGGGCCTGGGCCCTAAGTCACAAGTGTCCATTCACTAGGAAGGAAAGGATTGCTTGCTAACCAGATCAACAGACTGGGCGGAGGGCTAGTAGGCAGGTGCTGGGCTGTGGCTGGAGTAAAATCATGGGCAATTTTTCATTTCTTTTTCCTTTTAGCTTTGTATATTCTCAAATTTTTAATCTATAACAACTTTGGGGTTAGGTTAACTGATCTATAAGGGCCCTTCCACCTATAAAATCCTCTGACTGTAGCTGACTCCCAAGTATTAATCTAAATATTTGAGAAATGATCCTCAGAAAAATAAATTGCCCTGAGTATACACCTAGTTATGTGAGCTAGGATTAAAATCCAACTGGAGGCAGTATAGCAGAGTGGTTATGATAATGGCCTCAAATCACAGCTCTGGCACTTAATGACTGTGGTAACACAGAACGATTTACAAAGCTTCTCTTGGTTTCGGTTTTCTCATCTGTAAAACGAGGATACTACTACTTACCCTATAGTTCTGTGAGGACAAAATTAACAGTACATAGCAGAGAGTAAGCAACAATAAATACTAGGTATTCTCTTATCTCCTATCTCACTGTCCAGTTTTCTTTGCAGGTAACCACACAGCCTTTTATGGATGAATGTAGAGTGGACATTTCAGCATCAAAGTGAGTAACGATAAATAAGTACATATTTATTTATATGGCAAGACCTTTCTAAAAAAACATGTACAGGGCGGAGCAAGATGGCGGAGGAGTAGGAGACCTTGATTTCGTCTGGTCTCAGGAATTCAGCTGAATAGGGATCAAACCATTCTGAACACCTACGAACCCAACAGGAGATGGAAGAAAAGAATAGCAACAACTCTCTGAACAGAAAAGCGACCACTTTCTGGAAGGTAGGACGTGCAGAGAAGTGAATCCGAGGCAATATTCAGGAGGATAGACGGCGGGGGAGGGGGCCTCCGTCGGCCGCTTCTGGCAAGTGATAGAGCCACGGAGCACAAAATTGGAACTTTTCGAAGTCGGCTCCGCTGAGGGACGTCACTCCACTGGCTAAGCTGGAGGTGGAATCCTCGTGGGACAGTGTGGTCTCAGGACCCTTGGAGTCACAGAAAGACCAGGGTGCCTGAGTGCGGCAGAGCTCCCAGGTATCAGAGCGGGGAAGCCAGCTGCAGAGACGGAGCCGAGGCGCAGGACCTCAGCTCGGGGTTGCCATAAACTGTGATTGGTGACACAGTCGGACCACTGCTCCTCCAGCAGGAACCCAACAAGCGGCAGAGCCGGGGAGACTCCACTTCCTCCCCCAAGAGGAGCGGCGCGAAAGCGCACCGCAGGGATCTGCTGGGTTTGGAGACTCCACACTGAGTCGGGTGCCAGAGATAGAACCGCTCGGTCACAGGCCGGGTGAGCACGGAGTGCATCCAGAGACCGGGGAGACGGGAGTGACTGACAGCTTTTCTCTGGGGGCACATTGAGGAGCGGGGCCCCGAGTTCTTGGCTCCTCCAGGGCGGAGATTGGAAGGCCGCCATTTTCACTGCCATCCTCCAAACCTGTACGGAAAGCTTGCAGGGAACAAAAGCTCCCGAGAGCAAACCCAAGCAGATTGCTCAGCCCCAAGGGGCAAGGGCGGGGCAATTCCGCCTCCGGCAAAGACATTTGGGAACCACGGCAATAGGCCCCTCCCCCAGAAGATAAGCACAAACAGCCACCCAAGACCAAGTTTACTGATCAATGAGAACGGCAGAACTCCAGCGCTAGGGGAACACCACACATAGAATTCATGGCTTTTTTACCATAATTCTTTAGTCTTTCAAAGTTAATTTTTTTA